>NC_057813.1:319234564-319243779 GCF_018294505.1 Triticum aestivum | reverse complement strand
CAAGCCCCGCCGACCTCCAGATCAGGCGCAAGCAGCTCCTGCGCCCCACACCCCTATGATAGACACTGATGCGCCGCTTCCCCAGGGAACAGGCGGACTAGGTGCTCCGCGCACCTAAGCGGGTGCTGCTTCTTTTAATTGCGGTTCGGCTAACCCTGAATTGAAATCCAGGCGGGCTACTGACCTCTAGCAAAGGTGAAATAGTAAAAGGGAGGAAACCTTGTGCATTTAGTATCACGAAGAAGATGCAGTAAGAAGCGCTCAACTAGTTTCTTTCGTGGGATGAATACGATGTGAGCGGAGACCTAAGATTTGCATGAATAAGGGAAGAGGAGTACCTCTTTCTGCTGGCAGTGTTGTGTCCTCCTTCTGTTTTTCCAACGATCTTCTTGTTGTTCGCCGGAAACCAGAAGTTGTGGAGGACGGTGCAGCCTTGGATGAACCCATGGCCAAGTTGTTGAGTGTGGTGCGGTGGCCGTCTGTCGGCGGCGGGGAAGCAGATCCGAGGCGGCGAACGATGGCGCAGCGGGAACAGCTCCGGTGTGGTGGACGGTTGCGACAGTGGAGCCGCATTAGTGAGGCGCAGGACGGCGTGGTCGGAGTGGTTCTGATATGGCGGACGTCGGTGTCGGCGTCGTGGAGGCAGCTCTGCCTCGGCTTCAGCTGCTAAGTGTAACGCCCCGAGACCGATGTGCCAGGTGTCCTCCGCTTATTCGCTGTTATTGCTTTGTCATTTGCTTGCGTGTTGCATCTCATCATGTCATCATGTGCATTGCATCATCATGTTTTAAAACTTGCATTCGTCCAGGTTCTCCGAGTTCTCTCCGTTGTCCGTTCTGAGCCCGACCACACTCGCACGCGCCCGCGGCACCTCCGAAATATTATTTTATAAGTGGCATAAAAATGTTCTCGGAATGGGATGGAACTTGTCGTGCGGTCTTATTATAGTGTAGGTAGACCGCCTGCCAAGTTTCATCGCGTTCGGAGTTCGTTTGATAGCTCAACCGTTAAACTATAGCGGCAATAGTAGCCGGTCTAACGTCGGACGTTTTCAGTCTCCGGAAATAGTCGCCGGGCCTCCCTCTCTTCTCTTCTCTCAGCCCGAGACCGTCTGCACAGCTCACTACCTACCGCCAGGTCCAACCTAACCTCTCTTGTCAGCCCGCCGCCCTCCTCGCGCGCGCGTCCGAAAGTTGTCCGAAACCCGACCCGCTCTGTCGTTACCGCTGTGTCCGGATCATCCCCAAACATCTACAAAATATCATCGTTTTATTTATTGGACTCTTTAGCATATTTATTCTCATCTGTCGGATTTCGATCCGATGATCCCTCTCTTTTCGCCGACATGCTATATATAGCCCCAACCCTAAATCCTAGGGATCCGTCCCATCCATCCCATCGCCGCCGCTGCAATCTTCTTTCTCCTTGTTTTTAGCGCTGAGCCAGCCAGCCACTTTCTCCTTGATCCAAATCCCCCCCCCCTCACGATCCAGCCCCATGCTTACACCGCCGCAGCCCGCAACCGGCCCGTCTGGGTCGATCTAGGCCCGAGGTGCCAGTGTTGCGCCGCCACCGTTCGCCATCCTCCTGCCCCGAGCGGGATCGAGGAGATGAGCTCCAGATCGAGCTCTTGGAGCCGCCCGACCCCGCCCTCATCAGCGGCCTTGCTGGAGCCGCCACCGAAGGACACCCAGGCCGGACCCTGCCGCCCTGTTCCTCTCCTCCTCCCTATGATTCTCCCTCATCTTCCTCTCTCACACCCCTCTCTCCTGCAGGAGCTCCGCCATGGCCGCCCGATGGAGCTCGCCGCCGTGCCTCCTCCGGCTAGATCTAGGCTGGAGCTACCTGGATCCGCCGCCCTCGCATCCATCCCCATCGTCTGCCGGAATGCCCCGCCGTCGATGCGCCACCCCCCCCCCACCGGTCGTCGCCGTTCCTGCCTGCCAGCGTGTGCGCATGCGAGCACATGCACGTCTCCCGCGCGTGGGCCTCGGCCCACCGCTCGTGTTGAACCCAGCCTCCCAAGGCCCAACAGCCTCCAGCCGGGCCAAGGCCCGATGTGAGCTTTCCCCTCCAGATCCCTGTTCTTCTTGAGCCGGCCTCTGTTTCGGCCCGCATGTGGTTTTTTTTTCAGCACCTGGGATTTAGCTATTATTCCTGAGACAGCAGTTTTGCAGTATAGCCCCCCTAGTTCATGCATTTAATAACTCACTAACTGTGCATCGGATTAAAATGAATTATATATGAAACTTGCTCAGAATTTTGTGTAGATTAATAATATCCAACTTTCATCTATGTTTAAAATAATTAAAATGTTGTTTGCATTAATTTGCTCCTATGTCATGTTAAAATGATTTAATTCATAACTAAATAACCGTAACTCCAATTTTAATAAACTTTATATGTAAATGGGGTAGAATTTTGCCTAGTTTATCATGGTGACCTTTATTTGCATATTAAACAACTCTAAAATTGTGTTTAGGGCAGAACAGGACCTAGTCTAAAATATGCATATGGGGAGTTTCCGGAATTGTTGTTCGTTGCTTCCGGCCTCATTTAAACTTGACTAGATAGGTAGTTTTACTTTTCTTCACCCTCTTGCCATGTTAACCAACATTTAATATTGTGGAGTACATAAACGAGATCAAACTAAATAACTCGTTGTGGTGTTTCGTCAATATGCAACTCGTTGCATATTGATCTCCACTTAATTTGTAGAACTGCTTGTGCACTTTGCCATGCCATGCTTCATTAAACCGGACATGCATCATACTCGTTTGTGCATCATGCCATGTTGATGTGTTGGTTATTTACTATGTTGTGTGCTTCTTTTCCGGTGATTGCTTCTTCGGGTTGGTTCCGATAACGTCGCGTTTGTGAGGATCCGTTCAACTACGTCCGTTTGTCTTCTTCATGGACTCGTTCTTCTTCCGTGCGGGATTTCAGGCAAGATGATCATACCCTCGAAATCACTACTATCTTTGCTATGCTAGTTTGCTCGCTCTTTTGCCATGCCAATGCTACGATGCCTACCACTTGCTTGTCAGCCACCCAAATTGCCATGTTCAACCTCTAACCCACCATGTCCTAGCAAACCGTTGATTGGCTATGTTACCGCTTTGCTCAGCCCCTCTTATAGCGTTGTTAGTTGCAGGTGAAGATCGAAGTTTGTTCCTTGTTGGAACATGGAGATGTTGTTCCTTGTTGGAACATGTTTACTTGTTGGGATATCACAATATATCTTACTTAATTAATGCATCTATATACTTGGTAAAGGGTGGAAGGCTCGGCCTTATGCCTGGTGTTTTGTTCCACTCTTGCCGCCCTAGTTTCCGTCATATCGGTGTTATGTTCCCGGATTTTGCGTCCCTTAGGCGGTTGGGCTATAATGGGAACCCCTTGACAGTTCGCCTTAAGTAAAGCTTCTCCAGCAATGCCCAACATTGGTTTTATCATTTGTCACCTAGCCTTTTCTTTTCCCTTGGGAGTCGCGCTCCTGAGGGTCATCATTATTTTACCCCCCGGGCCAGTGCTCCTCTGAGTGTTGGTCCAACTGTCAGCTACCGGTGACCACCAGGGGCAACTCTGGGTTGGCCTACCCGTACCTAAGACAATCTGAGTGTGCCCTGAGAAAGAGATATGTGCAGCTCCTATCGGGATTTGTTGGCACATTCGGGTGGTGTTGCTGGTTTAGTTTTACCCTGTCGAAATGTCTTGTTGTACCGGGATATCGAGTCTGATCGGAGTGTCTCGGGTGGAGGTCTATTCCTTCGTTGACCGTGAGAGCTTGTGATGGGCTAAGTTGGGACACCCCTGCAGGGTATTATCTTTCGAAAGCCGTGCCCGCGGTTATGGGCAGATGGGAATTTGTTAACGTCCGGTTGTAGAAAACCCGAAGTTGACCTTAATTAAAATACATCAACCGTGTGTGTAACCGTGATGGTCTCTTTCCGGCGGAGTCCGGGAAGTGAACACGGTGTTGGAGTTATGCTTGACGTAGGTTGCTATAGGATCACTTCTTGATCATACTTTTATCGACTGTGCTTTGCCTTCTCTTCTCGCTCTCATTTGCGTATGTTAGCCACCATATATGCTAGTCGCTTGCTGCAGCTCCACCTCATTACTCCATCCTTCCTATAAGCTTAAATAGTCATGATCTCGCGGGTGCGAGATTGCTGAGTCCCCGTGGCTCACAGATACTTCAAAAACCAGTTTGCAGGTGCCTATATTACCGAGCAGGAGACGCAACCAAGCTCAAGGAGGAGCTCGATGAAGATCTTGCCCTTTGTGTTGTTTCGTTTTAGTTGATCAGTAGTGGAGCCCAGTTGGGGTCGATCGGGGACCTTTGTCGCATTTGGGGTTCTTCTTTTATTTTGGTTCCGTAGACGGACCTTGATTGTATCTGGATGATGTAATGCTTTATTCATGTAATTGTGTGAAGTGGCGATTGTAAGCCAACTATGTATCTCTTTCCCTTATGTATTACATGGGTTGTGTGAAGATTACCTCACCTGCGACATTGCTTTCAATGCGGTTATGCCTCTAAGTCGTGCTTCGACACGTGGGAGATATAGCCGCATCGAGGGCGTTATAAGTTGGTAATCAGAGCCTTCCCCGACCTTAGGAGCCCCACTGATTGATCGTTTTTAGCAGCCGAGTTTGTGTCTAGAAAAAAAAATGTTTTGAGTCATTTAGGAATTATATATCGGAGAGTTTAGGAATTCTTTTTACTTCCCAGTCTCCTCATCGCTCTGGTAAGGCATCCTGACGTAGAGTTTTGACTCTTCTCTTCTCAAATTTCACTAAATTTTTTTTAGGATCACGCGGGTATCTTGGAATCGTTCCGATGGTTTTATGATGAGAACATTGTCTTGGTGCCTCCTGTCAGGGGTTTAGTGGAAGTGTCCCGGGGAGTTGAGCTCTGAGGTGTTGTCATCATAATTTTATCGTTGCAGTTCTGGAATACCTGAGTTTAGTACGCCGACATCGAAAATCTCTTTTATGCAGTTGTTGGTGAGATAACCCCGATAACCCAGTACTGAGGTGAGTACGGGAGTATTGCCATGACTTGTATAACGGATGCTTTTCGAAGGTTGAGGTAGACGATTTCCGAAGGTTTCTTGGTTATGTGTTGAAGGATGGATACAGCTGGATGTAGGATTTGCTAGTTTTGGGTGAGATATTATGCTTCCCCTGTATCCCCAACACCTGATTGCATAACCGGAAAATTTCGGGAGTTTCATAGGTGGGAATTCAAGTAGCTCTTAGGATATCTTTCTGACGGATGTATGATATGAAATTGGGGTTCGACGTCTAGTGGTCCACCTTTCCACGGTCGTTTTTACAGTGGTCTCGTTGTGTCTTAAAGAGTCCTTGGCTATGCCGACTCGGGGACACTTCGTATGTCATGTGCACTGCCTTGTACATGATGGTGCTGTACACTCGAGCCCGTGTGGGCCCCACCACGAAAACTTCGGACGGAATCTCTATCATATGTTCGTTCCGGCTTATTTTGCAAGCCAGTCCTTTGTTTTTGTTTTGAGTTGTGGTATTCGAGTTGCTTCAATGTCAAGTGTTGATTCCATACCTTTCCGAAATGGTGTTCTCATACTCCGATGTGAATACCAATCCTTCTCGACAATCGAGATTGTCATGTCAATCCTTTTCAACCAGCGTCTTTCTCTTCAAGTGGATCCGATCATTTCAACATTCGCAAGATCACCTCTCAGTTCTCTCAACGGTGTTTGTTTCATCCGTCCCAAGTTGTTTTTGTTTTCCCGCCCTCCCACCCCTTTTTCTTCAAGGACTCAGATTTCTTAATCAAGTATCCATTTTATTGATGGGAAGTTTCTCCATTCTTTTCCGTCAATGTTCTTATCCGGTGATTCTCATGAAGATTCTAATGGAGCTTCAAGTTCGTCATTCCTCATTCCTTTCTCTTCTCCGGTGGATTCAAGTCAAGATTTGTCGATTATATCCCCTTTTTCTCGTCTCAAATACCTTCTCTTGACGGTGCTCCTCATATTTATTCATTTCTCGCTATTCTATTGTTCCGGAGTGCTCAAGATATCTCGAAGATTCGTGTTTCCACTCTGCATTCGTTCAAGCTCTTTCGAGATTGGTATCTCATTCAAGTCATTTAATTCAACCGGTGCAACATCTCTTTTAAATCTTTTCAACGGTGTTCTTTTGAGTGGGCCCTAACCCACAGGTCTTTTCCCAGGATCTTACCTGACTCTTCTAATTCTCCCGGAGATGTCCTTCAAATTCTTTTCGAAGTTTGACGTAAGAATGAGTTATCATCAGTCAAATGCCATCTCCTAGATCTTTCACAATTATTTTCATCGTTGGCTAAACCTCTTCGTTTTGATTCTTTCGGAGTGTCTAAATAATTCTTGGTGGTGTTTCTCGTTGTCATTCTCATCATTTGAAGACCGAAGAAGAGTTTCTCTTTAATCTTGCTCTATTCTCTTCAAGATTCATGGTGCTAGCTTGTTGCCATCCTATCATAATTGTTTTGATCGTGAGAATTCTTTTCATCCATCCGGAGTTATTCAAGAGTCTTCTCAGTTTGTCATCCGGAGTCCATCAATTCAGATTTATTCATTCTCAGTTTGCAGTTATCATTCTCCAATCTTACCGGTGCTTCGTTCAAGATTTCTCTTCCTTTGTTATTGTATCGATCCATTTGTTATTTCAATCCTACCGGTGGTTCATTGAAGACCTTCTCAAGTTTACGCCATATCTCTCTTAATCCTTTCTACAAGAATAAGTAGTATGCCAAATCCGTTGCTTGTCATCAATTTAAATTGGTGAAGGATACGCATAACATAATTCTTATTCTGGTTTCATCCAAGTGATTAATCCTTTCCTTCAGAGTTTGTTCAGGAGGAATAAATTCTTGGCTGCTTGTTGTTCATCTTTCTTTCGGAGTTCTAAGTTTTCCGCATTATCTCGTCGCGAAGCTCCATCTAAATCATCGCAAGGCTTCACCTTGTGTTTTCAACTTCTCTTTCTTTTTATCATCCTTTTATTACCGGAGTTCTTCATGGAGGCTCTACATGGTGGTTCGTCAAGGATTCTTTTCATTCTTCAATTGTTCTTCAAGATTTCTCTTGAAGTTAAGATCAGCCAAGCTATACTCAAAAATAAACATGGTGCTCAACACATGTTTTGTTTTGAGGAGTTCAAGCATTCTTCATCTTGCTATCCGGAGTGCAATTTCTTTCTACCGTATCTTTGGAGGTGGTATTATGTCCTTCTTGATAATTCCCCTTCGTTGCTTCGTGAGTCACAAGTTATCAAGAATGAGATATTTTAAATCCATCAATCTCTTCTTTGGAGTTATCTTGAGTTATATTTCACCTAAAGCCTTCCCTAAGGATTGTTGCCATTTATGGTGCTTGTAAATGATCCAAGTACTTCATTTATCCTCCCGGTGAAATAAGTTTCTCGTCTCCTCGTTCATATCAATCCAATTCTTCTTCCCGTGAGTGGCAGGTTGTCATCTCATAATTTGAGATGTATTTCATAAGACCATATCAAGATTATTCTTTTCGTTGTTGGTTTTCAAAAACTCCATTCTAGCATTTGTTGTATCTGTGATCTCTCAAGATCTTGTTTCCCTTCGTTCCGGAGTCATTGTGATGTTGCTCTTTTCAACCCATCATCTCGTTTGTC
The DNA here is from genome assembly GCF_018294505.1 of Triticum aestivum. NCBI lineage: Eukaryota > Viridiplantae > Streptophyta > Magnoliopsida > Poales > Poaceae > Triticum > Triticum aestivum. Next base: position 319,236,099 of record NC_057813.1, on the reverse strand, counting down.
AAAGATCATGTTCTTTTCGTGCTTATCCATTTAACCAGAGTGTCGTGTCCTCTGCTCAAGTTCTTTTCATCTTATCTAGTCTTGTATCACTTTTCAACCGGAGTGCTGTTCGAATTTGGTCTTCCTTGATCCCCTTCCTTAACCGGCGCGTTTTCAATATATATCTTCCCTTCAACCTCAAGGTTTCGCAATGCTCTTTGTCCCTAGTTTCTAACGGAGTGTTTTCGACTTTGTTCTCCTTTGTTCTATTCTTTTCTCGAATTAGTTCAACCTCGCAAGGTTCTTTGGTTTCACTCGTTCGTCAAAGGAGCAACTTAGTTTTACCTCTCCTCTCTTTCTCTTCCGTTGTCCCTCCGGTGCCATTCTAGATCTCGGGACGAGATCCTCTCGTAGTGGTGGAGTGTTGTAACGCCCCGAGACCGATGTGCCAGGTGTCCTCCGCTTATTCGCTGTTATTGCTTTGTCATTTGCTTGCGTGTTGCATCTCATCATGTCATCATGTGCATTGCATCATCATGTTTTAAAACTTGCATTCGTCCGGGTTCTCCGAGTTCTCTCCGTTGTCCGTTCTGAGCCCGACCACACTCGCACGCGCCCGCGGCACCTCCGAAATATTATTTTATAAGTGGCATAAAAATGTTCTCGGAATGGGATGGAACTTGTCGTGCGGTCTTATTATAGTGTAGGTAGACCGCCTGCCAAGTTTCATCGCGTTCGGAGTTCGTTTGATAGCTCAACCGTTAAACTATAGCGGCAATAGTAGCCGGTCTAACGTCGGACGTTTTCGGTCTCCGGAAATAGTCGCCGGGCCTCCCTCTCTTCTCTTCTCTCAGCCCGAGACCGTCTGCATAGCTCACTACCTACCGCCAGGTCCAACCTAACCTCTCTCGTCAGCCCGCCGCCCTCCTCGCGCGCGCGTCCGAAAGTTGTCCGAAACTCGACCCGCTCTGTCGTTACCACTGTGTCCGGATCATCCCCAAAAATCTACAAAATATCATCGTTTTATTTATTGGACTCTTTAGCATATTTATTCTCATCTGTCGGATTTCGATCCGATGATCCCTCTCTTTTCGCCGACATGCTATATATAGCCCCAACCCTAAATCCTAGGGATCCGTCCCATCCATCCCATCGCCGCCGCCACAATCTTCTTTCTCCTTGTTTTTAGCGCTGAGCCAGCCAGCCACTTTCTCCTTGATCCAAATCCCCCCCCTCACGATCCAGCCCCATGCTTACACCGCCGCAGCCCGCAACCGGCCCGTCTGGGTCGATCTAGGCCCGAGGTGCCAGTGTTGCGCCCCCACCGTTCGCCATCCTCCTGCCCCGAGCGGGATCGAGGAGATGAGCTCCAGATCGAGCTCTTGGAGCCGCCCGACCCCGCCCTCATCAGCGGCCTTGCTGGAGCCGCCACCAAAGGACACCCAGGCCGGACCCCGCCGCCCTGTTCCTCTCCTCCTCCCTCTGATTCTCCCTCGTCTTCCTCTCTCACACCCCTCTCTCCTGCAGGAGCTCCGCCATGGCCGCTCGATGGAGCT
>NC_057813.1:319223558-319234530 GCF_018294505.1 Triticum aestivum | reverse complement strand
CCTCTGATTCTCCCTCGTCTTCCTCTCTCACACCCCTCTCTCTCCTGCAGGAGCTCCGCCATGGCCGCCCGATGGAGCTCGCCGCCGTGCCTCCTCCGGCTAGATCTAGGCTGGAGCTACCTGGATCCGCCGCCCTCGCATCCATCCCCATCGTCTGCCGGAATGCCCCGCCGTCGATGCGCCCCCCCCCCCACCGGTCGTCGCCGTTCCTGCCTGCCAGCGTGTGCGCATGCGAGCACAGGCACGTCTCCCACGCGTGGGCCTCGGCCCACCGCTCGCGTTGAACCCAGCCTCCCAAGGCCCAACAGCCTCCAGCCGGGCCAAGGCCCGATGTGAGCTTTCCCCTCCAGATCCCTGTTCCTCTTGGGCCGGCCTCTGTTTCGGCCCGCATGTGTTTTTTTTTCAGCACCTGGGATTTAGCTATTATTCCTGAGACAGCAGTTTTGCAGTATAGCCCCCCTAGTTCATGCATTTAATAACTCACTAACCGTGCATCGGATTAAAATGAATTATATATGAAACTTGCTCAGAATTTTGTGTAGATTAATAATATCCAACTTTCATCTATGTTTAAAATAATTAAAATGCTGTTTGCATTAATTTGCTCCTATGTCATGTTAAAATGATTTAATTCATAACTAAATAACCGTAACTCCAATTTTAATAAACTTTATATGTAAATGGGGTAGAATTTTGCCTAGTTTATCATGGTGACCTTTATTTGCATATTAAACAACTCTAAAATTGTGTTTAGGGCAGAACAGGACCTAATCTAAAATATGCATATGGGGAGTTTCCGGAATTGTTGTTCGTTGCTTCCGGCCTCATTTAAACTTGACTAGATAGGTAGTTTTACTTTGCTTCACCCTCTTGCCATGTTAACCAACATTTAATATTGTTGAGTACATAAACAAGATCAAACTAAATAACTCGTTGTGGTGTTTCGTCAATATGCAACTCGTTGCATATTGATCTCCACTTAATTTGTAGAACTGCTTGTGCACTTTGCCATGCCATGCTTCATTAAACCGGACATGCATCATACTCGTTTGTGCATCATGCCATGTTGATGTGTTGGTTATTTACTATGTTGTGTGCTTCTTTTCCGGTGATTGCTTCTTCGGGTTGGTTCCGATAACGTCGCGTTTGTGAGGATCCGTTCAACTACGTCCGTTTGTCTTCTTCATGGACTCGTTCTTCTTCCGTGCGGGATTTCAGGCAAGATGATCATACCCTCGAAATCACTACTATCTTTGCTATGCTAGTTTGCTCGCTCTTTTGCCATGCCAATGCTACGATGCCTACCACTTGCTTGTCAGCCACCCAAATTGCCATGTTCAACCTCTAACCCACCATGTCCTAGCAAACCGTTGATTGGCTATGTTACCGCTTTGCTCAGCCCCTCTTATAGCGTTGTTAGTTGCAGGTGAAGATCGAAGTTTGTTCCTTGTTGGAACATGGAGATGTTGTTCCTTGTTGGAACATGTTTACTTGTTGGGATATCACAATATATCTTACTTAATTAATGCATCTATATACTTGGTAAAGGGTGGAAGGCTCGGCCTTATGCCTGGTGTTTTGTTCCACTCTTGCCGCCCTAGTTTCCGTCGTATCGGTGTTATGTTCCCGGATTTTGCGTCCCTTAGGCGGTTGGGCTATAATGGGAACCCCTTGACAGTTCGCCTTAAGTAAAGCTTCTCCAGCAATGCCCAACATTGGTTTTATCATTTGTCACCTAGCCTTTTCTTTTCCCTTGGGAGTCGCGCTCCTGAGGGTCATCATTATTTTACCCCCCGGGCCAGTGCTCCTCTGAGTGTTGGTCCAACTGTCAGCTACCGGTGAACACCAGGGGCAACTCTGGGTTGGCCTACCCGTACCTGAGACAATCTGAGTGTGCCCTGAGAAAGAGATATGTGCAGCTCCTATCGGGATTTGTCGGCACATTCGGGCGGTGTTGCTGGTTTAGTTTTACTCTGTCGAAATGTCTTGTTGTACCGGGATACCGAGTCTGATCGGAGTGTCTCGGGTGGAGGTCTATTCCTTCGTTGACCGTGAGAGCTTGTGATGGGCTAAGTTGGGACACCCCTGCAGGGTATTATCTTTCGAAAGCCGTGCCCACGGTTATGGGCAGATGGGAATTTGTTAACGTCCGGTTGTAGAAAACCCGAAGTTGACCTTAATTAAAATACATCAACCGTGTGTGTAACCGTGATGGTCTCTTTCCGGCGGAGTCCGGGAAGTGAACATGGTGTTGGAGTTATGCTTGACGTAGGTTGCTATAGGATCACTTCTTGATCATACTTTTATCGACCGTGCTTTGCCTTCTCTTCTCGCTCTCATTTGCGTATGTTAGCCACCATATATGCTAGTCGCTTGCTGCAGCTCCACCTCATTACTCCATCCTTCCTATAAGCTTAAATAGTCTTGATCTCGCGGGTGCGAGATTGCTGAGTCCCCGTGGCTCACAGATACTTCAAAAACCAGTTTGCAGGTGCCTATATTACCGAGCAGGAGACGCAACCAAGCTCAAGGAGGAGCTCAATGAAGATCTTGCCCTTTGTGTTGTTTCCTTTTAGTTGATCAGTAGTGGAGCCCAGTTGGGGTCGATCGGGGACCTTTGTCGCATTTGGGGTTCTTCTTTTATTTTGGTTCCGTAGACGGACCTTGATTGTATCTGGATGATGTAATGCTTTATTCATGTAATTGTGTGAAGTGGCGATTGTAAGCCAACTATGTATCTCTTTCCCTTATGTATTACATGGGTTGTGTGAAGATTACCTCACTTGCGACATTGCTTTCAATGCGGTTATGCCTCTAGGTCGTGCTTCGACACATGGGAGATATAGCCGCATCGAGGGCGTTATACTAAGTCCTTGAGGGCGTTGGGGTTGTGGTTGTGTTGGACGACGACGTAGGGGTACTGGCTCCGGCGTGATGGAGGAGGGCGACGGTGGATTGGCCTCTATGGGGTGGAGGACGGAGGAGGCTGGGTTTTCTTGGCTGGTGGAGAGGGTGTTTTCGTGCCCATGGAGTATGAATGGGGAAACGAAGGGAGGCGGGGAACTAAGGGGGAACGATGTTTCGGTTTGAGACGTGCTTGTTTGAAATTTGGGGAAAGTTACAAACTTTGCCCCCATCTAAAATTTCGGACATATTGCAGGTTGGGGGTAGGACAGTCATGTCAGGTGTCCCAAATGTGGGCGGGATAGATTTTGGCCGAGCGCATGGGTGTTTAGGCGCCCACGGCGTATGAATGCTTCTCGGAGGCGGTTGAGACTGGCGTCTTGGTGAAGTTGCAAACCTACCCCAGTTTAGACCTTTGGACATCGGGCCGATAGGCTACACGGGCCAGAGTCAGGACAGTAATTTCCTGCCACCAAACATTAGTCTCACGCGGTTTCGGGTGACTAGAGGCCTATTTGGCGCTTCGTTCAATATTTGGGAGCAGAAGCATTAACATTTTTAGTTTTCTTGAATTGAACTTTCAGGATTTTTCAAACTTCACAAATCTTTACTCTTGAAAATCCTAAAGCTACGATTATTTTGGAATGGAGGGGGTACATTTGAATATACATTGTACACGAGTATATATATTAAAAAATATGCAACTTACCTCAGTTCATTCATGATTCCAGATATAATCTCCTTGGTTGCAAAAAAAAGTTAGATATGCATATGAATATATATAGCATGTTCAAACTCACAACAAAGATCGATGCCCCCTTTTACATTTGATTTACAAATGCCATTATCTCGGGTTCAAATAGATGAATGCACTTCCTATGAATTCGAATCTTCGAAACCCCCTTTATGTTGAATTCGACATGTATTCTATTTCGTAGCTAGCAATTTGGAATGTATCCATGCAAGTGACAAATGTATAAAGTGCTTCACACTAACAACATGGAGTGCACTAATTAATGTTTATATATGAATTGCAAAAGCAACCATTGCCTGTATTTCAAACCGCTCTCACTCTATGGATCGATAATATGAAATAAACACATGCACATGCTAGAATTCAATAGAGTATGGGTGTCTGATAGACCTATTTTCGTCCATACGCAATTTGCAAAATTCATGATCTCATCCAAAAATAATAATGCCATTTATATTTTAATTTAATGCGTAGAACTGCCTTTTACACATAGATGCACTATGCCTCAGCCCGTTCTCACAAACGCGTTATATCTCTCTCTATCTAACGCATAAGTGCACACACTTTATATGCATCGGCGTTTCTCTTTCACACATGCTCACAATCTCTCTCAGGGTGTCGGGGTGTCTCACGCACATGCTCTCTATGTTTCTCTCTCTCTCTTTCTGACTACTATGTACCACTCTTTTCACTAATCTCAGTTGGAAAACACTATTTCTCTCACATGCATATATACAAACGCACGGTCTCTACTAGCCCTCTATACGTACATATATGAGCCTACGTGTCTCCTGCACGCACATTATCTTTAGGCCTCTCTCGCACACATTGCCCCCCGACACACCTCTCTCTTAGTAGTTGGCAGATATGATTTCATCATATCATTCGGTAGGATATCCCTGGCTGTTAGGCTGGATGGTAATACAAGGCAACGTTTTACCCAAGTTCGGATCGGGCCCTTGCAGTTGAAGAAAGAGCCTACTCCTGGTACTGTATATTAGTGATAGGGGTGTGTACAAAGTACACGCGAATACCAGGCATTGTGCATGTGTGTATACTATCGATGAACTAGCCACCAAGCTTGTATAACATACTGGGGGGCCTAGGGTTACAAATCATATATAGTCGGCTTATCACCAGTTGGGATAGAGTCCTCCGTGACTCTAGTAGCTTCGTGTTGTACGCCGAGTCCTCCACATGGGTCTTCGTACAACACGTCTTGGTCCAACCTATATGTGGCACAGGATGGAACCGACCCATGAGTCTTCATGTTGACCCACCACAACTAGAAATGATGTGCCCACCACACCACACACGCAATCGGCCACTAAGAAAATAAGCATATACAATAGTACAATGGTATCTAGCTCATGATACGTCTCCATATTTTGTTGATGACACTGACGGACTTTGCATTTGATGCGTGCTCTGTATTTTGATGACGACACTTACGGTCATTGTATTTGAAGTGAAAGCACGATATGGTCACTGGACTTCAGAATAAGCTCATCACGGTCACCACATACATTTTATCGTGCTAACCAACATGTGGTTGGATGGTTAGGAGGACAGTGATTTCTCGAGCCAACCAAGGTTAAAGTCCCGGTGCTCGCATTTATCTTGTGTTAATTTCAGTATTTTCCGGCGATGTACATTCAGTGGGGGGAGACGTTCCACTCGACTACGAGGCACCTATGGTGACTTCGTAAAATCTCAAGATCATATATGCTGGCCCACTCTCTCGAAGGTGCTCATAGGGGTAGGGTTCGTGTGTGTGCACTTATAGCGGTGAGTGCTTGCACGTATATATGAGCCCTTGCGTCTGTACCGTGTTAAACAAATACATGTCATGATTATAAGGTCACTGGCTCACCCGTACAACTCCGTATTTTGTTGATGACACAATCAGTTGACCAGTCAAACGTTCCACCCGGTGCAACTAGTGTTGCACCATCGGGGCGCATAACCGTGGGGCCCACCTGTCAGCCCGTATATGAAAGAAAGAAATGTTAGTTTGAGTCTGTACTGTGTTAATAAAATAGGAGTACATTTTAGGGTGATCATACGGTCACAGGCTCACCATATAGCTCCGTAATTTGTTGATAACACGATCAATTGACCAGTCAAACGGTCCACATTCAACAACGCGCATTACCATAGGGCCCACCCATCAGCGCGTATATGAAGGACAGAAATGGTAATAAATTAGTGGTCGGTGGGTATTTGAAGTCGTGAGACCTCTGGTTGGCAGTCGCCGGTGGTTGGGGGGCGTTGATTGGGCGGTGGGGTGGGGATCGCCGGAGAAAAAGCTCGGCGCGGGGGGGGCCTAGAGGGATGGCCGGTGCGGCGGCGGACTGGCGGTGGAGAGTGGTTTCGGGGAGGGCGGAGCGGCGTGGCATCGCGGGCCGGCAGCGGCCGGTGGTGGCTGGCGGTTCAGGGGGGTGGAGTTTGATGATAAACTGGAGGCCCTTGATTTCGTATCCAATGGCTGGAAAATCTAATGACCAGAGATGAAAAAGTCAGTCAACTGACGTGTAGCCTCACCCCGCACATACACATGCACGCACGCAAGACACGCATGCATGCAGGCGTGCAACACTGATGCGTACACTTAACGTACACACGCACGCATGCTGGTGTGCAACACTGACATGTAAACATGCACTCACGAACACACGCACGTACGCACCCATGCATGCAGCACTGAAACGTACCCTTGCACGCACGCAACACTCGCACGCCTGCATGCACACATCACACAACGCAAGACAAACGCTTAACCTATACGTGCATGCACCCTTTGTTAAGGACATGGATTGTTACGGGTATTAATCAATCTTATCTGTGATAAGCAGAACATTGATGTTTGCAGCGGTCTTTATGAATCACAACGTATCGAATGGGCTATCAACATAGTAGACTTATCTACATGAAAAAGATGACGTCACACTCAATGAACAATCATCGGTTTATGAAATGCCAGCTTCTGACCGCCCTGGCCCACCAAAGGTTCCTCTGCTGTGCGCTGCCTGCGTTGGGTCACTGACATGCAGGCCATGAACCCAAAGAGCCATACGTCAGTGGAAGAACGACGCGGTGTCCTAGGTCAGAGTTGAGGGCGCCACTCGCTGCACGCCCAGCTAAACACGCCTCCATGCCGCATTCAAACGCCTCCATGAAACCCGCCCGTGTGGAAGCCGAGAAACCCACTCTAGACACACGTCCGTTCTTGACCGGGTCGACATTGAACGCAACGCCGGCCGAACTCCCCGAGCTCCTCCCGTCCGCCATCTATTTAATCTCCTATTTAAACGAGGCCAAACGCTGGCCAAGAATCGCACACCTCTGCCGCTCCTCTATCTCCTCCACCATTTTGTCCACTCTTACAATGGGTTACGAAGAGTAGTTATTCCGCATCCAAGCCGACTGGGTAGCCCGTCGGATACGAGCTATGCAACTCGCTGATCAACCTCCCTCCCCTCGCCTGACGGAGCCAGTTGCCACCCCAAGCTGGGGCGTGGTTCAACAACTCGCCGCTCTAGGCCAGCTCGACAAGGACCAGCGCACGGGCGTCATTGCTGCCGTCCACGCCGCCGCCTCGTACCGCGTCTCCCGTTTCTATGGCCAAGACTCCCATGCCAGCGGCCGTGCCATGCAAGCAGCGACAAAAGCCGGGTGCGTGGAGAGCGACGTGTCAGTGGCCAGCGCCTCCACGTCCGCCACCATCATCAAGGAGAAGTAGAACATGGGAGGCCGCCGCCGCTTGGGTCCCATGAAGGCCACCGCGGAGGCGACACCGGCGTACACAGCAGGTGTCTTGCCGGATCCTTTTGTTGCGAGGACATTCGTTGACCCCGCATGGGCTCCATGGAAGAGGGGAATGTTAGGATGAACTCAAGCCGGTGCCGGCAATGGCGAAGCAGTGACCGGTGATGAACTCGAACCGATGCCGACCACCATCATCTTCGGCACCAGCCAATGATATCAGTTGGGCAGTGGGGAAGCGAGCCGTCCTTTGCGCTGAAGCATATACCTCCGGGGCTCCCGGCAGTCCAGTGATCATGCTGTCGGACATCAGGAACACAAAACGATCGGCGGGCGACCATTTAGGCCAGGTATTATATACTTGTGCTGTGCAGAACTAGCACCGCGTAGTTCATTTTAATGTAATGAAATCCATCATGTTTGTATGAAAATCCGGTATTTTATATGCTTTCCGTTGTTGTTTATATGAAATATAAGTTTGTCTACGTGTTTGCGTGAATTTTGTCCGGTTGGTTGAGTTGCTGTCATAATGTGTGCGGCTACGGTTGGATGGCGTAATTTGCGGGTCGTCGGTCGGTCTGCGGGCGGCTCGGGCGGCCTTGTGGGACAAAAAAAACACAACTCATGCGAGCTATCCCCAACGTGCGCGCTGGAGGATGCATGAAAGCATGAGCACCTGAGCCATTCCTCGTTCATCAGTGGCAAAGGCACCGATGGACAAAAGGGTCGCCAATATTTTGGCTACCCCGGGAAAGATCCAAACAGCCCCTCCCAACAGATTCAAATCCCTCGCTCGCCATGGAATTTTGCCATGTGTTGTTTTCATGGACTACCAAGATGCCCGTGCATTGCACGGAACATCAAGATGCATTTTTTTACAAACTCCCGCATGCATGCAAGGGATAATTAATGCCCTCCTTTTCTAGTACCACGAGGCAAACACCATTAATATTGCAACGATTAGTGTTAATGGCCTTGTATATATGCAAATTGTAATTTTTATAGTGGCCCCTTGTATATAAAAATGGAGGGAGAAAGATGAGAGATAAGGTGAGGAGGAGTGGGGCATGGTGGCGACTGGTGGTCGGACTGGGCGGAGGCATGGGGATGGACGGCGCATTATGTCTAGGTTTGTATCTCTCTCACACCCACCCACGTAGGTGGGGGACGTGCACGAAGAGAAGAGGTGCACGCACGGCGCACATACTCCCGTCTCTTTCCCAACCACACCCGCGCGGGTACACGGTGGAGCTTATTTCTGTACGAAAAGGCAGCCCACATGGTAATTTGACATGTGTACTGGTTGTCCACTTGGTGGAGGGAGGATCGTCTACCACGGGTGAACAAACAAATTGCGACTTGACGTGTTATGTTGTCGGATGTTGCGTTCCGACAGACCCTTAAGATTTGAACTCTGGGGTGCGCACGAAGATCTTCCCACTACCGATCTACGTTCGATCGCCTCGCGTGAATCTAAGCTAAATGATGAACAACACAAGGGACACGAGATTTATACTGGTTCGGCCCACCGTTGTGGTGTAATACCCTACTCCAGTGTGTGGTGTGGTGGATTGCCTCAGGGGCTGATGATGAACAGTACAAGGGAAGAACAACCTCGTGAGAGGTGTTCTTGAGCTGGTGTGATGAACTGCTTGGATGAGCTCGATCGCCTCTCTCTCTCTGATTAGGACTTGATGAGATGCCCTCTACTGTGGTGGCTATCCCTATTTATAGAGGCCCTGGTCCTCTTCCCAAATATTGAGCGGGAAGGGAACCAACAACGACCATTTTGAAGGGGAACATCTAGTACAAGTTATCCTGACTAAAGTTGGTCTTTGGCTGCCAAAGGCACTGGCGATCACACCGTCATGGGCTCCACGGTGACCTCCATCCTGCCGCTCTGCTGGTCTTGGTCTCGTTGCACTGAAATGGCAACCTTTGCCTGATGCCTCGGTACTCCACGCCTGTGCTTGCCCCCTTTGCACCATAGAGGAAACAAGGACACTACATAGGCCGGCGCCCGCCTGGCGCCTGCCTGGTCTCGATCGTCTCGGCTTGCGTCACGAGCACCTCGCGAGGTACTCTGCCTTGATCTCCCCGCCTCCTCGCGAGCCTGCCTAGCGAGGCCGTTCCTGAGGAAGTCGTGTGTCGTCCGCCCTGCGAGGCTTGGCCCCTCGCGAGGGTCTTGAGTCTTGCGCTAATGAAGATGGGCCGTACTAGGCCACCACTTGAGCCACGCCGCAGGCAGGCAAGTCTGGGGACCCCCGTTCCAAGAACACCGACAGTAGCCCCCGGGCTCAATGTGCGCTCGGACTTGGCTTAGCGGAGAAGCGAAGGGACAAGTGCGGAGCATCGCGGGCCCCAACAGCCTGCAGTCTTGGGCGCTGCGTGGCGGTTGATTGGACATGGGCGTCTCCACTTCCCCATGCTGCCTTGGCAAGTGCTCGACTGACAAAAAGCTGGCCCGGGGTTGGCCTTACCTTCATTACTCTCATCCTCCTTGCTCCAGATCCCCTTTCCTGCTCTTCGCCCTCCTGCCTCCAAAATCTTTAGATTTGCCGCATCCTTTCTCCTCCGGCGAACGATGGCTCCCCGCAAGACCCCGGCTGGAGCTACATCGGCCTGGTACTCGCCGGCTCTGGTCTCTCCCAATGTGACGGAGAAGAATCTCGCCCTCATGCGCCAGATGGCGGCATCGCAGATCAACTAGATGGGGGAGACTGCACTCTGGCTCGGCTCCGCCCGGCCGGAGGACAAGGGGAGCACCTTCTACCCCCTCTTCATGAGTGTTGTTATCGCTGGTCTGGTTCCTCCTTTCTCTGAGTTCTTCCTTGCCATCCTTCACCAGTATCAGTTGCAAGCTCTGCATATCCATCCCAACTACATCCTTCTCCTGTCGATCTTCGCCTACTACTGTGAGGCGCCCGTCGGGGTGGTGCCCTCCGTGGCCTTGCTGCGCCACTTTTGTCCCTCCGGGTCTCGGGCGGCAATATCTCGGCATGCGCGAGCTTTGTCGTGTACTCCAAGTCCAACGCCATCTTGAAGGCCGAGAAGAGGGCCGAGGGCTTCCGGAGCAAGTGAGTCATGGTGGACGCCAGGTGCCACAACCCCCTGCTAGAGCTGCCCACAAAGCAGCCTGAGGCTGTTGAGGCGTGGTCCCGCGCGAAGCTTGATGATCGGCGGGCAAGCTGGTGCTGGAGAAGATGAACGCCGACCTGAGGCCGGGCAGTCTGAGGGCGGCGAAGCTGACCAAGGCCTCGCTCCTGAGGGAGTTCCTGTCGCACCGGGTGGCCCCTCTTTAGGCGCACTCGCGCCCGCTGTGGAGGCTCGCGGATGCGGACGTCGTCCTCCGCCGGAGCTTGGACGCCCTGAATGACGAGGATCTGACCGCGGCTCTCCACTTCTTGGTCGGAGTGGACGTGGCAGGCCCGGTGGATGCTCCGGTCCCTTTGTTCCTTCGTGATGACTGGAAGCTGGTGGTGGACACCATGCCCACCTTCGACGGGGTTGGTCTGGTGCCAGCGGAGGATACTAAGGGCCAGGCGGCGA
>NC_057813.1:319206907-319223234 GCF_018294505.1 Triticum aestivum | reverse complement strand
AGGAGGAAGATGATGATGAGGACGAGGAGTGTGACTCGGAGGCGACCTTCGAGGGGACGGGGGAGACTTTCGCCCGGCGTAGGTCCAACGCCCTTTGCTCCATGCCTGACGACAATGAGGCTGACGCCAGGAGAGAGGGGCAGGACGCGCCCCTGGTCCCGAGGAAGGATAGGTCTGGTCTGATCTCCCGAGGGTCTACCCCAGCGCTCACATCGGCCGAAGTTAGCTCTAGCCCTTCAGGTGCGCCTTCCCCTGCGGCTGGGCCTCCCAAGGCTGAGCCCCGCAAGAGGCTTTCGGGCTTCAAGCTTGGCCGGAGTCTGTGGGATCCCGCGGTAGTCAACCAGTAAGTGTTTGAATTCCGCCTTCCTCCCATCTTTTGCTGTCGAGGCCTGACGTTTTTATTGGGTAGGCTGCTACCCGCGGCGAAGAGGCTGAAGGGAGACATGGCGACCCCGCCTGGGACGGGCTCCTCAGCCATGGCCGTGTCTTCAATCGCGGGAAAGGGAGGCAGCAGGGCCCGCACGTCCCCTGCCCGATCATCCTCGCGAGGCCAGCGGGGACGTTCCGGCGAGGAGTCAGTCCCCGTGGCCCCGCTGACTCTAGAGGTGCCCGTGCTCGATGCTGTTGCCGAAGTTGCCAGGGCTCAGGAGGTTCCTGCCTCCCAGGCCGTGATCACGCTGTCATCTTCTCCTCCTACTCCGCCGGCTCCCGTCTCCTCTGCCACTTCCGTCGCCTTGGACTGTGCTGTCGACGAGCTGAGTCGGCTGCGGGAGGATCTCCGGAGTGCAGACCCCCGCCTGGTGGCCGGGCGCCTGGAGTTGGTCTCCAGCTGGGTTCGCTCTGATGCCTCCATCCGAACAGCGCTGAGCTAGGCTGTGACGGCTTCCGAGGAGGGGAAGCAGGCCACCTCCCAGGCCATGGCCGCTCAGGACGCGGCGTTGAAGGATGCTTCAACCGTCAAGGGCCGCTGCGATACGCTGGAGGGCGAGCTGCAAGGGCTGCATGATGAGCTTGCCAAGGAGATTCACGACTGCCAGGTGAAGGAGGAGGAGATGAAGGCTCGGGAGGCTGCTTTCAAGGAGCGCGATGCCAAACTCTCAGCCGACCACAACCAACTGAATACACATGAGCAGGCGCTGAAGACAGAGAGGGTTGAACTGGATGCCGAGGCGAAGGTCTTGGCCGAGGACCGTGCGGCCTTTGCACGCTATAAGGAGAGGGCTCGCATAGTGCTGAAAATGCTCTATGACGGGGCCCTGGAGAAACCGCTGGCCAGAGCGAAGGAAGGCCCCGCTAAGCTGGTTCCCTTCCTCGTTGAGGCGCTTGAGGAAGTTGTGATTGGCATCGGCCCCATGGATGAAGTCGAGGCTCGCGTCCTTTCCTCCGCAGCGCTGACGCGGATCCTCAGCCACGTCTACCTCCGCAACCCCGATGCCAACCTTGACGACCTGCTGGAGCCCGTGGACGCCAAGAGCTCCGCTGCTGCTGCCGAAGCGGTCAAGGGGCGAGCGGAGCCCTTGCTGTCGAAGTTCCGCGCCTTCAACACCACGCCCAAGCGAGGCGATGCCGGCTCCGCAGCTCCAGGGGGTGGGGCTAACAAGCGCGACTCCACCACGAGCGGTGGCGCGACCCAGCAGTGATCATCTCGCGGCCTTTTTCCTGCTTTGATTCCTGCAACATGCACCATGCCTCGTGGAGGCATTTAAATTTGTGTCTGGCATTGTGAGAACAATCTATGGTCTGTAATATTTGCTTATGGATTTGCTAGATTTTGCGATTTCCTTCCTATTTGCTTGTATTCTATGTCGGTAGGGCCCAACCCCGCGCATACCTCAGCCGCCATTAGCCCCGACCGGATCACCAGGACGGGAATAAGGAGTGAGGGGCTACGTGACAAGTTAGGCTCCTGAGTCGCGATGCTCGGGAGTCCCCCTTGACGTGCAAACAACAAATAGGGAGGGGGTGAAAGAGAGGATTTGTCATTCTACGTCGGCAGGGCCCGGCCCCGCGCATACCTCAACCGCCGTTAGCCTTTCAGAACAAAGGGGTGAGGGGCTACGTGACCAGTTAGGCTCCTGAGTCGCGATACTCAGGAGTCCCCCTTGACGCTCAAACGGGTCTTCGTACCTTGGCTCCGCTCGGGGAGGGGCGTGCGACGACCAGGTCCGAGGGACCTGGCTGGGTGGCGTGTACTCGGGCATGGCTCGGGCGCAGCCCCCGTGCCCATCCCCCTCGCGCGGCACTCCCAAGGGGAGGCGTTGCGATGAGGCCAGACACTGAGCTCTTGGCTCCCTGAAGTTGGTACAGTCGTGGCCTGCCCTTAGTTGTTTATCACCAGCGCGAGGCATAGCGCTTCCGTATGTGTATGGGCATAGCCGCTCCTCAGCAGTGTCGTCAGCCAGCGTGGAGCATGGTGCTTCCACTAGTACGTGGGAGGGGGGCTCCCCTCTGGGAGGAGCCCCGGGGCATGTACAGCCCCGCCCTGACACGTGGCCGGCACGGTAGGGCTATGGGAGGTGTATCTAGGCACCCGTGAGCCAGCGCGGGACTCACGGGGCCCTACCTCGAGGCGGGTTGCGCCTGACTCTGGCCCTTTGTCGGTGGTACGTTCTTGCAAGGTGGTTAAAATGCAAAATGCTCTCCGTCCTCAGGTCCCGGCCCTCGAGCAAGCTCAGCCACCGTTGGTATGACAGGTCACGATGTCGTGGGTCAAGGCCAGGGGGTGAGGGCTGGAGAGCTAGTAAGAGCTCCTAAGTCGTGATGCTCAGGCGCCCCCTTTTTAATGTGCAAGCGCTTTGCATGAGAGAGGAGAGGCCCGTGGTAGGCAGCAGACGATAATCATAAGCAGGTTAAGCATGAAGAAGCAAATCAACTTAGATAGATGCAGAGAAAGGCAAACACCACTAGGTCAGGCCCGAGCGGCTTGGGGGTGATGCAGCTCGAGGGCGCCCCCAACAAGGTAAGCTGAAGACATAAGAAAAACGGATACATGCCGCGGGGACAAACCCACGCAACCTAGGAATGATGCAGCCCTGAGGGCGCTCCCAGCTGAAATGAAACTCGAAAGAAGTCACCTAATACCATTGTAGAACGAGTGTCGGAGTAGCTGACGGTGTGTGGTGAAGAAGCCAATCCTCGCGAGCCCTAGGAGCTCCGAGCCTCGGGAGGCTCAGGAGGTCAGGCCGGCTCGGCGAGGTCCATCTCCATTTCCTCCAGGAGTGCCCAATGCTTGGCCACCTGAGCTTCCATAATGCTTCTCATCAGGCGCTGGCGGGCTGCAGCCATGTTCGGCAGGCCGAAGGGCATGCGAACGTAGCTGTGTGGTGGACCCGGGAAACGCCCCACGTGCGAAGGCCAGAAGCACTCCTGAGATGCAACTCGATTGAGCCTTGGGTAGTCGATGCAGGCGTGCAGCCCGCCATCCTCGCCTGGATGAGGACCTACGCCGGGCATGCGGTGGCTGCCGCGCATGACTCTCGATTCCTAGAATTCCTGAACGACCTTGGTGATGAACTCCTGAGGGTTGGGCCCTCCTTGCCTCGCGCCTTCCTGAGGGAAACGTGCCGCGAAGCACGCCTCCAAGTGGTGCCCGAGCGCCTCCCTCGTGACCTTGGCAAAGTCAGTGGCTCCCTAGGAGAGAGCCCCCGAGCCTTGCCCAAGGAGGACGCCGAGCGCGCCTTCTTATGCGACGGAGGGTGGTGCCCCTTGGATGGGCGCATGTCCAGATGTGGCATCTACGGAGGTGACTGCCTCTTGAGGCCCTGAGCTAGATGACGTATTCTTCCTCTTCGGAGCTGCTTCAGGAAGGTTTCCACTCTTGCTGTCTGGGTCCTCGATTGACGCGGCTTGGAAGGCGCGCTCGAGGGAGCACACCGCATCCTTCTCTTCACAGGGGACCATGATGACTCCGCCACTTCCTGGCATCTTGAGGACATTGTAACCATGGTGAGTTACTGCCATGAACTTGGCCAGGGCTGGATACCCGAGGATGGCATTGTATGGCAGGCGAATGTGGGCGATGCCGAAGTCAATGAGCTCGGTACGGTAGTTCTTGCGCTGTCCAAAGGTGATAGGGAGGCGAACCTGCCCTATCGGGACAGTGGAACCATCGGTGACTCTTGAGAAAGGCTTGGTTGGTTGAAGCTGATCGTATGGCACTTGAGAATTGTTGAACATCTCGACGGACAAGACGTTGAGCCCTGCTCCGCCATTGATGAGGGTCTTGGTAACTTGCACATTGCTGATGACTGGGGAGCAGAGCATCGGGAGGACACCGGCCGTTGCCGCGCACTTGAGCTGATCCGCTGAGCTGAACGTGATGGCGCACGCAGACCACCTGAGAGGGCGTGTGGCCTCAAGCTTGGGGAGGACTGCATTCACCTCGCGAGCAAACTGCTTGAAGATGCGCTGAGAGGCTGGGGCCTGAGCGCCGCCCAAGATGCAGGTGATCGCACGCGGCTCTTGGAAGCCCCCAGCCCCCTCATCCTGATGATGGTCGTCATTCCTTCTTGGTGGTGGTGGCAGAGGAAGCCATGCGTTGCCTTGCGGGCGATCCTCACGAGGCTGGTCCCTCCATGCCCCCTCGCTAGGCTGGTCCTGCCAGCGGTCCTCGCGAGGCTGGTCACGCCACCCTTGGCGAGGGCCGCAGTTGTCCCATCATCCTCCACCTCTTGCTCCACCTCGGCCGTAGCCCCGATCATTGCGCTCGGGGCGTCGACCGACACGACCTTCTCGCACGGCCCTGAGCTCTTGGAATTCGTTGGTGTTGTGGGTATGGAGATCATGGTACACACAGTACAGGCTGCCCTTGGACGACTCCGGGTGGTCCCTGCCATGCTTCATGTCCGGCTCTGCTGCGAGCACAGGTGCTCCCTTGCGCTTCACATCCTTGGCCTTGGCTTTCTTCTCTTTTGAGTCTGTTGCTGAGAGCTTGAGAAGGGAGATGCGTCCTTCCTCAGCCCTTGCGCACTTGGTCGCCAGGTTGAAAAGCTCCAGAGACGTACACAGATCTTCATGGATCGCCAGCTCCTCCTTCATCTTGACGTCGCGGACGCCATCAGAGAATGCCGAGATGATGGCCTCCTCGGTCACCCTGGGAATCTTGAGGCGAGTGTTGTTGAAGCGCTGGATGTACTTCTGCAAGGTCTCTCCGGGCTGCTGCTTGATACGACGCAGGTCACCCACGGCCGGCGGACGGTCGCGAGTGCCCTGGAAGTTGGCGATGAAGCGAGTGCACATCTCGTCCCAAGAGGAGATCGTGCCAGGAGGCAGGTTTAGGAGCCAGGTGTGGGCACCGTCCTTGAGTGCCATGGGAAACCAGTTCGCCATGACCTTTTCATCCCTGTTGGCAGCTTTGATGCCCAGCTCGTAGAGCTGTAGGAACTCTACGGTGTCAGCAGTGCCGTAGTAGCAAGGAGGCAGGTCAGGTTTGAACTTTCCTGGCCAGGCGACACTGTGTAGCTTGGTGGTGAAGGCGCGGCAGCCTGCGGTGGCCACCGGAGCTCTCTGCTGATGCGGGGCTTGCTCCTGGGGGTTCCCGCGCGCCGCTGCCTGGAGCAGCGCGGGGTCTTGACGTGCATGCGCAGGGATGCGGTCGTGTCGCATCGGTGCCAGGAGCATACGAGCACCTTCTTGGGGTCGAGGGATTTCTTGGCAGCTCCTTTCTTGTCGCGCGGGTACCGGACACAGTGGATCTCGTCCTGGGACTGCGCGCCTTGGAGCCAGGGCGCCGTCTTGGGTAGGAGGTGGCGGAGGCACCTCCTGCGTAGGATGGAGGGCGAGGCAGCGAGAGGGATGGCGCAGGGGATCCCCCTGCGGTGCTAACGAGCTCGGTGATGCGAGCGAACCACTCCTCGTAGAGGTCGTCGAAGGGACGGTAGTGCAGGATCTCACGTGCCAGTAGCAACGCGGCGTGCGCGTCCGTGGGGGCGCGACAGGCGTGGGACAA
Organism: Triticum aestivum; assembly: GCF_018294505.1. Taxonomy (NCBI): domain Eukaryota; kingdom Viridiplantae; phylum Streptophyta; class Magnoliopsida; order Poales; family Poaceae; genus Triticum; species Triticum aestivum. The sequence goes on along the minus strand of NC_057813.1, from coordinate 319,217,287 downwards.
CGAACCAGCTGGGGTCAGCGATGGGGTGGCGGTGCGGCCTTCCCACCGCACCGAAGGATGCAGCGATGAGGCCTGCTGCTCGTTCCCCGTCGGGCCGGTGGCGGCGTTGGCGGCAGGCGACGGGGAACGACGGGGACACCCACCGACGGGAGCCGTCTGGGCGACGTGGGCGGCGAGAGCAGCCTGACGCTCGGCACGAGCCCGGCGAGCATCAGCTATGGACACGACGAAAGATCAAACGCAAAACAACGGAAGAAAGATTCCGGCGCACCCTACCTGGCGCGCCAAATGTTGGATGTTGGGTTCCGACAAACCCTTAAGGTTCGAACTCTGGGGTGTGCATGAAGATCTTCCCCCTACCGACCTACGTTTGATCCCCTCGCGTGAATCTAAGCTAAACGATGAACAACACAAGGGACACGAGATTTATACTGGTTCGGGCCACCATTGTGGTGTAATACCCTACTCCAGTGTGTGTTGTGGTGGATTGCTTCAGGGGCTGATGATGAACAGTACAAGGGAAGAATAGCCTCGCGAGAGGTGTTCTTGAGCTGGTGCGATGAACTGCTTGGATGAGCTCGATCGCCTCTCTCTCAGATTAGGACTCGATGAGATGCCCTCTACTGTGGTGGCTATCCCTATTTATAGAGGCCCTGGTCCTCTTCCCAAATATTGAGCGGGAAGGGCGCCAACAACAGCCATTTTGAAGGGGAACATCTAGTACAAGTTATCCTGACTAAAGTTGGTCTTCGGCTGCCAAAGGCACTGGCAATGATGCTGTCATGGGATCCACAGTGACCTCCATCCTGCTGCTCTGCCGGTCTTGGTCTTGTTGCACTGAAATGGCAATCTTTGCCTGATGCCTCGCTACTCCACGCCTGTGCTTGCCCCCTTTGCACCAAAGAGGAAACAAGGACACTGCGCAGGCCGGCGCCCGCCTGCCTCTCGCCTGGTCTCGATCGTCACGGCTTGCGTCACAAGCACCTCGCGAGGTACCCTGCCTTGATCTCTCTGCCTCCTCGTGAGCCTGCCTGGAGAGGCTGTCCCTAAGGAAGTTGTGTGTCGTCCGCCCCACGACGCTTGGCCCCTCACGAGGGTCTTGAGTCTTGCGCTGATGAAGATGGGCCGTACTGGGCCACCACTTGAGCCACGCCGCAGGCCGCAGGCAGGCAAGTCTGGGGACCCCCGTTCCCAGAACGCCGACATATGTTAAAAAAAGAGGCAAACCATGCGGGGCCTACCTTAGAGGCAAGGCTCTATACACTGAAGTACTTTTGATGTGTCCCGTCAACTTGCAGAACGAGGAGAAGCTTGCTTAGTACGCCGTCTCCCCCGCCCACAGGCGCGGTGGCTCACAGGATGAGGTGAAGCTTGCTTACGAGTAGTAGTAGTAGTACTTCTACTATTGTACGCCTTACGCCCGCTCCCTCGCCCACGCTGTGGTGGCTCGCAACACGAGGAGAAATTTTACTACTCCCTCCATTTACTCCTCGTCCCTACTACGTACCTTGGTTAGTACTCCCTCCATTTACTTATACAAGGCCACTATAAAAAATACATTTTGCATCTATACAAGGCCACAAATAGTAATCGAGACAAAAGTTACTACTCCCTCTTTTCTAGTTTATGGCTCAATTTCAAAATCTCTCTAACCAAGGTAGACGGTGAGTGGTCAAATTAATTTCGTAGTTTGCACAAGTAATTAGTACACTCATTTTTCTCAAGAAGTTATGTTTACCGAGGCATTAATTAGAACGAATGCATGAATGATCACTAAATTTCCATGAACTTCTACATGCATTGGTTAGTTTCCTCTTAACACTGCTTGTGTCGGGTGATCTAACGCACCTCGAAGTCCAACATGTAATGCTACTACTACTAGTACTCCCTCCGTCTAGGTGTGTAAGTCATCTTAGGTTGTGCGCCGTGACCAAGGAGAAGGGAAAAACGAGAGACTTAATGTTTATTTGCTAATTAATAGCATTGCATGCAATGTACTAACCACTGCATGTCATATTTGGTAGTCTCAAGTCATTAAAAGTACGCACACCCCACATCTCTTATTGGTTGATATGTCAAGAAACAAGAAACGAGGTAGAAGTTAATGCACTGCGCCTAAGTGTTTTGGGATTATTTGGTTTTCGTAAGATGACTTACACACCTAGACGGAGGGAGTAGTAGAATTGAGACTTATCCAACGAAAAAACGAATGTTTTTTGGATGAGCCATATAAACCCTAGTGGGTACGTACTCCGCACATCGTTCTAGGTTGAGAATTTAACTAGCTATATATGTGATGAACAGTACTCTAGCCATTTAAAAAATGTATACTTTTGTACAGTAGTAGTATCGATGGATTGTGCCATGGAGCAAAAATTGAAACTAAAAAAAGGTGGTACATATAGAGAGCGCATGTCGTCAAATTATGCATATAGTACTATTAAAAAAGCTAGTACGTGCTTAATTGGGGTGCTAAATTCTATTAAAGAAAAACTAGTAGTATGTACATACTGAAGAGTTAAAGTAACGAGAAGAAACATAACATAGTTCTGCTGGGGGCTCAGCACAACACACCCCTCAAATTAAACTAAGCACACCTGAAATTAAACTATGCAACTAATCCGATAGACACTGCATTAGAACCACAATGAGAAACAATACTGACACCTTACTCACTCGGAGTCCTCATCCACGTCCTCGACTTCATCCTTGTCCCTCTTCCTCTTGGCTGACACTTCTCTACTTGAACCACACACTTGGCTCTTTCTCTTCATCCAACCCTTGTAGATATTGAAACAAAGGTAGCCATCCATTGCAGCATAGTGGATGTGGTCTATATCTAGTACATTCCACTGCCATGCATGACGATGAAACGTGCAATGAGGTTTCTCCAGTTTACGATACGAAGGATGAACCATGGCTCTTGCCAGGGTCAGCATTGAAGGCTGAGGCAGCAGCTGATTCTTCTAGAGGTCGAAGGGGTTGCCTACAACGAGGCCTATCCGACCCAGGACTTTTTGTCGTTCTTAAAGTCTACAGTAACGAATTTCACTCTTTTGTCCTTGAGGAAGTTATTAAAATCCTGGCACTCAATGTCGGCATGGCATATGTGGTAGACCAAGCAAACGTTATGTACGCAAACCTGGATCACGGCGGGCTTCTTCCTCTCTTCGTCCTTTAGATCCTTCTCTCGTCCCAGGACTGTGGTGTACTCAACATCTAGCCCAGCGACCCACTCATCATTTGAGTTTTCGAACATGCATCTGAAGCGAGAAAGGCATCCTTTCACCGTCGCGGAAGAACGGGTGTAGATGATGTCGAACTCATCGCCGGTGATGGTTCTAACCTTGTACTCATGGCCGATCGTGGAGATTTGGGACGCCATGAATTTGGAAGGAGGGTTAGGATTAGTGGAACTGTCGTAATGTGAAAGGACGGGACGACTAGGAGCAAACCACCGTAGTATTAAAGGACGTGCGGGGACGAGTAGGAGCGAACTGCCAGCGTGCGAACGGCAGGGTAGTGGCTTTCCATTCTCCCATGATACATGCTTCCGAGAGACCTTGGATCTGAGATCGAACGGTTGCATGGCTTGATTCTAGACCTATGGGTGAATATCCTATCCTGGAGGGTTATTATACAAATTTTCAGCAACTTAGCATGCGACCGTTTGATCTCAGATCCAAGGGCTGCCACTAGCCCGTATCATGGTCGCGCCTACCACGACTGTCGCGTCGCTCGCGCGGTCGCGCCCTTGGAGATTTAACACGGTGCGTTAGGCTATCTGATGTTGGCATGTCATACATAGTCATCACTTAGTCACTCATACTACAACAAGGTTGGTTATAAGTGTATTTTTTTACTTCTCTCAATCTCTTTCTTCGTACTCCCTCCGTCCCATAATATAAGAACGTTTTTGACACTAGTGTAGTGCCAAAAATGTCTTATATTATGGGACACAAGGAGTGCTAGTATTTAATGCATTTGCCAAGGAGTGACCTCTTCCAATGAAATGGTGTGCTTATTAGTTTTTTGTTGCTAAGTTTTCTTCATTTAATTAGCTATAGACTCAAAATTGTCTTTTCACGTAGGTACACGCGCTTAGCACCGTTTCTTCCTTGGGTCACCAAACTAGTCTCTCTCTTCTTGATTAACTTGCCACATCAGAATTTATGCCTATGTGGCAAGCTTAGCACCTGTAGGAGCAAGTAAGTACAATAGTGCACTTTACATGGCATTTTTGCATATGTGGAGGAAAGAGAGGCAAGGAAAAAGTGGAGAAGTGGGCTCTGATGCAAGAGCCAACCTCTACTACATGGTGGAGCATTGGGAGAGGCACCTGTATGGAGGTGGTTAGGAATCAGGAGACTCATGCCGGTCGTAGCACCGCAGTTAAAATGATAATGGCAAGTTAAATCACGGGGCCCCACCTATCCAGCAGTAACTCGCTGTCAAATCACACAGCCCTACATTTGCAACAGCCTACTCCCTCGTCTTGTCGCATCTCTGTCAAACCGAATAGGCGGAACTGCCCCGCCTACCGCGCAGGAAAAGCCCCGCCCTCGACTTTTAAATACAACTACATCCGCTTAAGAATCCAATGATATACTTTTTGTGACATAGTAACTCATATTTAGTTAGTCAAATGGATGACCTAGAACTACGTGCAGGCCCTATAAACCGAGACACCTACAAATAAAAAACCTAGACGGAGAGGGTAGTTCAGCATGTATCTTTTTAGATCAATATAGTCGGGATTCACCAAGGAGCAAAACCAAATGGTAGGCTGCTCCTGTCGTGTTGGCGTAGCAACTCAAGCAGGGTCAGTCCGCACACGAAATGGCGACAGACTTAACAGGACCCCTTTGGTCGACATGTGGCTCATCCACCGTCTTGTTCCACGTGCGATGCCCCAAATTATAGTTCAGAGCAGCGGTTGGAATTGGAGGCACCCCGGTCGTAGCGCCGCAGTAGTAGAAAATGAGCAATGATGGGTCAAATCACAAAGCCCCACCTTTCCCGCATTAAGCTGGATGGATGAAGCAACCATCATTTCACTCTAGGGTGCAAGAGCATAAAGAAAAGATAAAACAATGATGCGTGCGACAGCTACCTAGGGCACCCTAGGGTAGGGGTCTCCACAACAGATCCTTTTTTTAAAGCGCCTCCACTACAAATCAGCTTCTCCCTCGTCCTCTTGAAGAAAATCGATGATGAGTGCGGAGGTAGGGTTTGTAGGAGTACTGCAGCGTGCGGGGCCACGTCGTAGTAAACGGGTTCGAGTCGACGCCTTAAATATGTGTGGGCCACTTGGTTTTACGAGAACGAGGCAGCATTTTGTGTTCGGGGACCAGTGGAGATATAGTACGTACAAAAAATTGTGGATGTAGGTTCGACCGAAAGGCAATGATGCATGGGCCCTGCATTTTGATATACCCGGGGCCACGTGAAATTTGCTACTGTACTCAAAACTAGTAAGGTACACATGTATTGAATGCATGAGATTTCGAAACCAAATTATGAATAAATACACACTATAGCATATAAAGCTTTGAGTCATACATGCATGATGCAGATGTTCGTTTAGTTCTTATAGTTCATCTCATTCAAAATCAATTAGTTTTATAAAAATGTTAAGATTCATGGGGTTGTGCATTGTAAATCATAAAGTAAAAAAAACAAATAATTGCAATTCATTTAGAAAAAAATAATCAATTATGATACAGAAGATTCTAGAACAAAGGAGAAGTGCTTGTGTTTTGAGGTTTGTGCATTATGCTTAAGTTCAACCATGGAGTCTTATAAATTGTACATGTGGCAGATCTGGTGGAATGTTGATGATATCCAATGGCCAGTAGTGCTCGGATTTGTCTATCTCTGTACTATCGAATCAGCTTCATCCAGCGACCATCTTTCAAAGTTATTGGCACACTATATAGTTCTTGTGCCATAGTTGCATGTTTTGGAAAAAAGCTACTAGTGGGTTGTACTATCTATTTAGGAATAGAAGATGTATACATGGAAGTTGTAGGGAAAGAGATGACATGGAGCATCTCAATTCCTATGAGTAGGGATTGGAAAAGAGATGTCATTTGGTTCACATCATAGGAACTTTTCTATTGAATCTAGAGATGACATGTATCTCAATTCCTATGAGGAGGGATTAGAAAAGAGATGTAATTTGGTTCATATCATAGGAACTTTTCTATTGAATATACACTAATGTTTATTTTCCTTTGAAATTAAGGGAGTATAGGAATCCATTCATATGAACGAAGTGGCTCTAAATCTATAGAAATGATATCATGTTTATTTCCTTTGAAATGTGGAGTATAAGAATCTATTCCTATGAACCAATTGGCTCTAAAGGAAAAAATCATATTAAAATCGTATCATATAGAGTTCCTATGATATTCCTCGACACTAAAGGAGGGTTGAAATTGCTGCGGGTGATACGGTGGCCTTTCTTTGTAGACTCCTCACCCATCTTTATAGTTACCTCTCGAAGATGAATGAAATGATATATACAGGGTATTCTACCTGTGCAATTTGGTACACAAAAACTCGGTAAAAGTTTGCGAGGTTCGAATTCTCAATAAAGCTATATGCACTGCATTTCGGAACGGAGGGAGCATACGGCAGTTGCTAACACTCATGTGGAAGATTTGTGTGTAGGAGGAGTGGCTATTCTGTTAAATGACATGGCAAAATTGACACTGTCGGATACCGATCAAACGGTTCTTATGGCGTTCGTGAGGAAAAGGCTTGTGGTGAACCTTTATCGAATAATGATTTACGGACACATGCATTGCATTGATACGTGCCCCCCTCTCTCTCACGCACACGCACCCTCACGAGTCACGACTCTCCCGAGTCCTCTCGCAGACTCGCACGTCGCACCCACCGTCTATCTGCAGGTAGACGTCACGCACATATGTGCTCTTCACACCCTACCCTCAGAACTTCTAAAAACAAAAGACGTCGCGCACATTTTATTTTGGTTCACACGTCACACACTTATACTATTACTCTTGCAGCGAACGTTCTTTGGGCATAGTATATTGTACTCTCACGAAGAGAAGCGGTGCACACACGCACTAGTTCTCTCACACCCACTCGCGGGTACACGTAGGAGCGCATTTTTTGAAGCTAGTACAACAAAATAACTCCACTATATATAAAAGCACAAGCCTTAGCACTTGCTTTACTAGGGTTCCTTTCGTTCACTCTCTCATGCTCTCTAGATCTAAGCAAGACATAGGTGGCCACACTCTCTCTCAGCTCACGGCTGGTCACAAATCTGGCTGGACAACCTCGACCGCGGCAGGGGTGTACGTGCATCGTTCATGCTGTCGTCGACGGCGAGGGAGGAGACCAACGGCTGCCCACACGTCCTGATCGGCGGCCGTGCCGTTCTCTCCAAGAGAGTGCCGGCTCGGGAGGGCCTCCGACCCCTTCTTCCTCCCTGCGGTATTGTGGCCAAGATGCGGCCTCCCATTGCTGTCTTTGCCACATGTCGATGACCCTCAGGTATATATTCCTTCGAAACCCGCCTTGCTCTACTTCCATAGATCCCTTCGTGTGGATCCTTTTCTACTTCCGTCTGCTGTTCCAAAGCCACCTAGACTTCTACTATTATTAGAAGTAAAGCTAGTTCATACAGTCGACGCTAAGCGTTGGTTCAAACAGGGAAGAAAGTGGAAAGCTATAGCATGAATCTAGGACTTGGTTCTAAGAGGAAACGGGGGAAAGTAGTAATACCTGTTGTCCCGACGCCCATATCGCTACCGTTAATGTAAAATCACATGAAGCATTAAGCAATGCCACCTAATGTCACTATAAGTAATGGTCTAGTGCCGTTGATAAATTGAAGCAATGCCACCACCATTTTATGAAGTGCTTCTGTGACGCCCCCGATTCAATCGTACACTAATCATGCACGCAAATGTGTACGATCAAGATCAGGGACTCACGGGAAGATATCACAACACAACTCTACAAATAAAATAAGTCATACAAGCATCATAATACAAGCCAGGGGCCTCGAGGGCTCGAATACAAGTGCTCGATCATAGATGAGTCAGCGGAAGCAACAATATCTGAGTACAGACATAAGTTAAACAAGTTTGCCTTTAGAAGGCTAGCACCAACTGGGATACAGATCGAAAGAGGCGCAGGCCTCCTGCCTGGGATCCTCCTAACTACTCCTGGACGTCGTCAGCGGCCTGCACGTAGTAGTAGGCACCACCGGGGTAGTAGACGTCGTCGACGGTGGCGTCTGGCTCCTGGACTCCAGCATCTGGTTGCGACAACCAGAAAGAAAGGAAAGGGGAAAAAGGGGGGAAGAAAGCAACCGTGAGTACTCATCCAAAGTACTCGCAAGCAAGGAACTACACTACATATGCATGAGTATATGTGTAAGGAGGCCATATCAGTGGACTGAACTGCAGAATGCCAGAATAAGAGGGGGGTAGCTAATTCTGTCGAAGACTACGCTTCTGGCAGCCTCCGTCTTGCAGCATGTAGAAGAGAGTAGATTGAAGTCCTCCAAGTAGCATCTCTAAGTAGCGTCTCCAAGTAGCATCTCGAGTAGCATAATCCTACCCGGCGATCCTCTCCTCGTCGCCCTGCGGAAAAGCGATCACCGGGTTGTATCTGGCACTTGGAAGGGTGTGTTTTATTAAGTATCCGGTTCTAGTTGTCATAAGGTCAAGGTACAACTCCAAGTCGTCCTGTTACCGAAGATCACGGCTATTCGAATAGATTAACTTCCCTGCAGGGGTGCACCACATAGCCCAACACGCTCGATCCCATTTGGCCAGACACACTTTCCTGGGTCATGCCCGGCCTCGGAAGATCAACACGTCGCAGCCCCACCTAGGCACAACAGAGAGGCCAGCACGCCGGTCTAAACCTAAGCGCGCAGGGGTCTGGGCCCATCGCCCTGAGCACACCTGCACGTTGCGAGGGCGGCCGAAAGCAGACCTAGCCTAGTGGCGTTCCAGTCCAATTCGGCGCGCGCCGCTCCGTCGCTGACGTCTGAAGTGCTTCGGCTGATACCACGACGTCGGGATACCCATAACTACTCCCACGTAGATGGTTAGTGCGTATAGGCTCGTAGCCGGCTCAGATCAAATACCAAGATCTCGTTAAGCGTGTTAAGTATCCGCGAACGCCGAACAGGGCCAGGCCCACCTGTCTCCTAGGTGGTCTCAACCTGCCCTGTCGCTCCGCCACAAAGTAACCGTCGGGGACCGTCGGGAACCCAGGCCCACCTCTACCGGGATGGAACCACCTGCCCCTTCAGCCCCCAACTCCGAACAGCATCACAGGTAATGTAACAGTGTATAGTATATAGTATATGCCCGTGATCACCTCCCGAAGTGATCACAGCCCAGTAGTATAGCATGGCAGACGGACAAGAGTGTAGGGCCACTGATGGAACACTAGCATCCTATACTAAGCATTTAGGATTGCGGGTAAGGTATCAATGACGGTAGAAACAATGACAGGCTATGCATCAGAATAGGATTAACAAAAAGCAGTAACATGCTACACTACTCTAATGCAAGCAGTATAGAGGAGAATAGGCGATATCTGGTGATCAAGGGGGGGGGCTTGCCTGGTTGCTCTGGCAAGAGAGAGGGGTCGTCAACTCCGTAGTCGAACTGGTCAGCAGCAGCGTCGGTCTCGTAGTCTACCGGAGAGAAGAGGGGGAAGAAATAATGAATACAGAGCAAACAAAGCATCACAAAATATAACAAGGCAATACGCGGTGTTCGGTGTGCCCTAACGCGGTAGTAGGTGATACCGGTGAAGGGGGGGAAAACATCCGGGAAAGTATTCCCGGTGTTTCGTGTTTTCGGGCAGAGGAGCCGGAGGGGGAAAGTTGCGGGTTCGATAGGTTAGGGGTGTGTGGTGGATGAACGGACTGCGTATCCGGAATCGTCTCGTCGTTCTGAGCAACTTTCATGTTGAAAATATTTTAATCCGAATTACGGATTAAAAGATACGATTTTTAAAAGATTTTAACAATTTTGGAATTTAATTATTTATTTAATTAATTCGAAAAAATGTATTTATGACGTCAGCATGATGTCATGCTGACGTCAGCAGTCAACAGGGGTTGACTGAGTCAACCCTGACATGTGGGTCCAGTGGGACCCACCTGTCATTCTTTATTTAAATTAATTATGATTTAGTTAAACTAATTATTGTTTAATTAAGCTAACAGGTTAATTAGATTAATTAATTAAGGTTAATTAACTTAATTAATTTAGTTAATTAATTAATTAATTAAATTTATTTTTATTTTAATTATTGTTTTATTTATTTTATATATTATTTTTAATTCCTCTTTTTTTTTAAACATTATGGGCG
>NC_057813.1:319198474-319206141 GCF_018294505.1 Triticum aestivum | reverse complement strand
GGTGGGGGGGGGGTTTGCTTTTCTTTCTTTCTTTCTTTTTTTTTACTTATTTTCTTTAATGTTTTCATTTAAAGTTTCTTTTATTTTAGTTTTATAAAATACCCAGTCAGCACCTAAATTAGTGTTACTAATTAGTCCACTGCCACAATTATTTTGGCACACTACTAATTTAGTTTTATTATTATAACTTTATAAAAGGCATCTAATTAATTGTTTTTGGCTGTCATTTCTATTACTTTAGTGCATTTAAATATTTTATTAAAAGATAATTTATCCACCAATATTTACTAAGGATTATTAGACACCTTAGGAACAATTTAGTTTTGAGTTTTGAAAACTTTAATCGTTTAACTTAAATTCAAATTTTGAATATGAATCGTTTCGAACTAACGTGAGATTATCAACAGTAATCCGAGGTGACATGGCATCATTAATGTGGGGTTACTATAGCCTAATCATCCGGGCGTCACAATTCTCCTCCACTACAAGAAATCTCGTCCCGAGATTTAAGCGGTGGAGTAAGGGGCGAAGGTGTTGGTAGCGAAAAACCTAACGAGTCTTCTCGGTCTTGGCTTCCCTTTCGAAGAAGTTGATCCCTTTCGTTGATGTCTTCATTTCTTTGCTTCAGGTCATCATGGTGAAGTCGGCATCCTTTTCTTTGGGAACTCCAACGTACTTATGAATAGGTAAGGTGCAGCTTCTACAACGATAGGATTTTATAAGGGAAAATCTACTGGGGGTTTCCCAAGTATGAACATATGAGTATCTCTCGAGCTGAACAAACGAAACACATCGAGAGCAAAGTAAGACGGTGCAATAAGAATTTTCAAGCGGATAGGCAATCGTTCATTGCCTGGAACAGAGTGTGAATGGGGTTCAGGGCAACAGGAATAAGTATTGTGTCCGATACAGAATAGATCAACAAGCGGGTGGCCCGTGAATTACATAGAAAGTCAAGCACGAGGGATAACTTTGACAACAGGGTGTACAAGAGAGTCAGGTTTTGATCCTGTGGAACTGTGGGTTATGGGCCCACCATGTGGTTTTTTTTTATAGGAGCCGTGACATCTTGCACGGTCATGATAGCAAGGCATGTCAGGGAGTACCATGACAGCTATGTCGGCAACAACGTTGGTACCAAGGGCGAGGGACGAAGAGAACCATTTTCCTGCTCGTTGAACGAGGCGGACCAGTAGGCAAAGTTCTCGTCCATCGGTGGTTACCGGAATGTCATCGACAAAATTAACATGGTCTTACTGACAGAATTGTACAACAAGATGTTTACATAAGCAGGAAAATATTACTTCTCAGATCATATAGATCACAAGAAAGGTTAAACCAACAATGGAAGGAAAATATGATCATCAGATTAAACAGAACAATGGAAAGGAAAAATGTGTTTAAACACATATTTCGGGGGTATATCCTTCCCAAGGATAAGCAGAGCATGATATCCATGACAGGATATAATGTAGAAAACCCTTTAGGTAAGGGGAGAGAAATTTCATGACATTACCCATACAACGGTGTTCGGATAATTGAGCAAGAAACATTTAGCATTGGGCTTCGGATGTTCTTGTTGAAAATCAGAGTACCATTGACATGCTTCGAGATAGCATTGACATGGTCTTCAGGTGAAGATCAGACTTTGGAAACACGAAGGATCCATCAGGAATAACTTGTAGATTAAGTCTTACAATTTCCTCATGGATGAACGGATAACCTTGCTGAAAAGGAATCTATAATGATAGGTCCTCCAGCCAGGGGGGGGGTGCTAGGCATGACATCATGTTACCGGGTCATCAAAGGATCAACATCATAACTCTTGGAAAGTTGTCCGAACCATCATATCTGACCGAGATTCTGATCCGATTGGTGTCATGATACCTCAAACTCAGGATGCCTGAGAAGAAAAGGTGCAACACAATTGACGAGTTGACATTGTAAGATTTTCAGGAAATGAACTATGGAAGCGAGTTCCGAAACAAGAGTTCATCATTAAACCAAGGAGGGGATGAGAAGGTGGCTGATGGGCTCAGCGACAATTCATCGAGAATTCCAAACTGATGGATTTCCACGATAATGTGAACAAGAAGATGACATTTGTCAGCTCAAATGGTATAATGATGTATGCTCGAGGAAAACATACACAATTAAACATTGGTTGAAAGGTGCACCCGAAATATGGGCTGGGTTGCACGACCAACGTCGGAATGGTGATTCAATAATCAATAGTCTAAGAATTTCACTTCAAAGCAAGAGGCTTGCTAGAAGTTTTGAATTCACACGTCTTAGCTCAATTGCCGGTATTCCGGTTGAAAACAATACGGGGGCCAAGGAATGAACGAAGATGGCAAGAAGTATTATGATATCAAGAATTCTTAAGAGGTGGTGAAATTCTCACCACATTCTTGACAAAAAGAGATGGTAATACTTCCGAGGTAAGGAAGATCAACTGCTGGGTAGCAGGGATCTCAAGGTTTACACAAAACACGAACAAGTTGTGTTGAACGGAAGGCAATAAAGTGGTCGATGAGAACAGGAATCATCGAGGGGCAAGGATGGTATTACCCATCATGAATTCAATTGAATTCCTGGAAGAGCTCATAAGGTTGATGATGATCACGACACAATTGTCGAGAGATTTCATGCAGGTGTAGTCAATCAGCGACGACATCAATTCAAAGGAATGATGAGCAAGAGGTTATTGGAACCACAGTTACGACACAAACTCGAAACCAAGCTTGTTGTTCAAGGCGAAATGATATGACGATGAGGATCGACATAAGGTTAGTTCATCGTCGAAAATTGGTGCTCCGAGGATAAGGACCAGGTAGCACAGTTAGAATCGTCACGACAATGATATAGCCAAACAGGCTAGGAATGGCGTGATCGGGTACCAACTCGTACTTATAGAAGCTTACTAAAGAGTTGTTGAACCGAAAAGCGGACTCGGTTCAGTTATCGGTGTCTTTGAGTGCTCAATAACTCAGAGCCCACAAAAATTTGGAATCGGTGGGAAGGTAGCACTTGATGAAGAACTCATAAAAAGTTAAGCAGTTCCATGATAATCTCGAGATACCAGGGGGGTAATACTCGACAGAAGATCAAAGTAAAGGTTGGACTGGGGTATTGATCCTTAGAAGACAGTTGTTTAACTTGTCCGAGAAATGGAATCAAAGAAGAACAAACATGGTCAGAACCACGGATGCAAAAGGCCAGATCCCTGATATAAGAAAAACTTAAACCAAGGGAATAATTCATTTAAGAGAAGCTTTAATGATAAGATCTACATCGTGTCCATGGGCATGAACACAAGTTCAAGGTCGACTCCCACTTCTCCAATGCATAACCTTTCATTCACTTCTCACGTTCGATGAAGTTGCAGTGTTGAAATTTTATCTGGTGAAGCACCAGAAGAGTATGACTCGTGAAAACTTTCGGGTTCACACGGTTTAGAGAAGGCATATGTTCAACCCACGGGGGCTTCTTAGAAACGTATACCGCAAGTTTCAAGAGTAAATAACACAAGCTCGAAAGTAGAGCAAGGTTGAGAACGTAGATGATACAATTACCAAGGGCATTATGTATCCAAGGGAAGGCTCACAAGGTTATTGAATATGCAGGATGCTGACGGATAAAATCCAACAATGGGCCTGATGGTCCACAAGGGATCTGACGTGAGCATCGGTACTCAACTAGAGGAAGAAGAGTGCAAGGAGATCAAATTATAGAAACAACTGACTAACTCAATTGTCAAATGCAAAGGAATTATGATTTCCAAATCAAGGGATCAGAAGCAATGCTCTGATTAGGGATGGATAAGTTGAATAGCCTTAGGGTATAATCAACGACAATTGGATTGGTCGAGAACCAATTCCAGTTAAAAGAATGGCAGCTCAGCCGGAAAGGTAATTTATAAGGATCAATGATGATTGCGTGCATTCGCAAACATATTGAGTCAACAGACTCAAAATGATAATGACAAGGAATGTCATTAAGACTACGAGACTTATGGGATTAACCATAATGCAAGCAAGCAAGAATTTCAAGAGCCAAAGGCTCCAGAGGATTTTCGGAAGATCGAATATTATTTTGAAGACTTTTGTGAAACACGTGAACAACTGGGGATAAGCGGTTACTCGACAAGTGCGAGAATTATCCATAGGGGTATTCAGGTGACAAGGAATTGCAAGACAGTAGGCACAAGATATTCTCGGATCAATAGAGAGAATTTCGGGGTATCTTGTAATAACAAGATCAACTGAGAATAAAAGTAAGAACGTCAAGTGTATGTATTTATTCATAGGGATATTTCGATAGTAGGGAATTGCAAAGGCAACGGGCACAAAGTCTCAAAAGAGTTTCGGCGAGTAACTTCGAAATCTTCTGGTGTAGCCGGCGATCACCTGGACTGAAGGGGCTCTCCGGGAGAAAGTATTTTCGAGAACCTAAAGTCAGATTTTAGTAAAAATCGTTTAACCCGAATAGAAGAGATGTCAGAGTCCCAGAGCATAGGTCGAGGAATAAAAGATCCTACTACCACCCAATGGCGACGTGGGCCCGTAAGGCACACAGCCAAGTTAGTAAAAGTTTTGTAATGACTAGACTCGACTTCGGCCAAGGAGTGTGGAAGGGGGATTCCTACAGGCAGTCGGCTCTGATACCAACTTGTGACGCCCCCGATTCAATCGTACACTAATCATGCACGCAAATGTGTACGATCAAGATCAGGGACTCACGGGAAGATATCACAACACAACTCTACAAATAAAATAAGTCATACAAGCATCATAATACAAGCCAGGGGCCTCGAGGGCTCGAATACAAGTGCTCGATCATAGATGAGTCAGCGGAAGCAACAATATCTGAGTACAGACATAAGTTAAACAAGTTTGCCTTTAGAAGGCTAGCACCAACTGGGATACAGATCGAAAGAGGCGCAGGCCTCCTGCCTGGGATCCTCCTAACTACTCCTGGACGTCGTCAGCGGCCTGCACGTAGTAGTAGGCACCACCGGGGTAGTAGACGTCGTCGACGGTGGCGTCTGGCTCCTGGACTCCAGCATCTGGTTGCGACAACCAGAAAGAAAGGAAAGGGGAAAAAGGGGGGAAGAAAGCAACCGTGAGTACTCATCCAAAGTACTCGCAAGCAAGGAACTACACTACATATGCATGAGTATATGTGTAAGGAGGCCATATCAGTGGACTGAACTGCAGAATGCCAGAATAAGAGGGGGGTAGCTAATTCTGTCGAAGACTACGCTTCTGGCAGCCTCCGTCTTGCAGCATGTAGAAGAGAGTAGATTGAAGTCCTCCAAGTAGCATCTCTAAGTAGCGTCTCCAAGTAGCATCTCGAGTAGCATAATCCTACCCGGCGATCCTCTCCTCGTCGCCCTGCGGAAAAGCGATCACCGGGTTGTATCTGGCACTTGGAAGGGTGTGTTTTATTAAGTATCCGGTTCTAGTTGTCATAAGGTCAAGGTACAACTCCAAGTCGTCCTGTTACCGAAGATCACGGCTATTCGAATAGATTAACTTCCCTGCAGGGGTGCACCACATAGCCCAACACGCTCGATCCCATTTGGCCGGACACACTTTCCTGGGTCATGCCCGGCCTCGGAAGATCAACACGTCGCAGCCCCACCTAGGCAAAACAGAGAGGTCAACACGCCGGTATAAACCTAAGCGCACAGGGGTCTGGGCCCATCGCCCATAGCACACCTGCACGTTGCGTGGGCGGCCGGAAGCAGAACTAGCCCCCTTAATACAAGAGCAGGCTTACGTTCCAATCCGGCGCGCGCCGCTCCGTCGCTGACGTCTGAAGTGCTTCGGCTGATACCACGACGTCGGGATACCCATAACTACTCCCACGTAGATGGTTAGTGCGTATAGGCTCGTAGCCAGACTCAGATCAAATACCAAGATCTCGTTAAGCGTGTTATTATGAAGCAACCGCGGACGCCGACCAGGGCCAGGCCCACCTGTCTCCTAGGTGGTCTCAACCTGCCCTGTCGCTCCGCCACAAAGTAACAGTCGAGGGCCGTCGGGAACCCAGGCCCACCTCTACCGGGATGGAGCCACCTGTCCTTTCAGCCCCCTCGTCAGAATCACCTGCGGGTACTCAATGAGCTGACCCGACTTTAGTCACCATCTGTATAGTATGTATGTATAGTATATACCCGTGATCACCTCCCAAGTGATCACGGCCCGATAGTATAGCAAGGCAGACTGACAAGAATGTAGGGCCAATGATGATAAACTAGCATCCTATACTAAGTATTTAGGATTGCGTGTAAGGTATCAATGACTGTAGCAGCAATGACAGACTATGCAGCAGAATAGGATTAACGGAAAGCAGTAACATGCTACGCTACACTAATGCAAGCAGTATAGAGAAGAATAGGCGATATCTGGTGATCAAGGGGGGGGGGCTTGCCTGGTTGCTCTGGCAAGAGAGAGGGGTCGTCAACTCCGTAGTCGAACTGGTCAGCAGCAGCGTCGGTCTCGTAGTCTACCGGAGAGAAGAGGGGGGAGAAATAATGAATACAGAGCAAACAAAGCACCACAAAATATATCAAGGTAATACGCGGTGTTCGGTGTGCCCTAACGCGGTAGTAGGTGATACCGACGAAGGGGGAAAACATCCGGAAAGTATTCCCGGTGTTTCGTGTTTTCGGGCAGAGGAGCCGGAGGGGGAAAGTTGCGGGTTCGATAGGTTAGAGGGGTGTGGCGGACGAACGGACCGCGTATCCGGATTCGTCTCGTCGTTCTGAGCAACTTTCATGTTGAAAATATTTTAATCCGAATTACGGATTAAAAGATATGATTTTTAAAAGATTTTAACAATTTTGGAATTTAATTATTTATTTAATTAATTCGAAAAAATGTATTTATGACGTCAGCATGATGTCATGCTGACGTCAGCAGTCAACAGGGGTTGACTGAGTCAACCCTGACATGTGGGTCCAGTGGGACCCACCTGTCATTCTTTATTTAAATTAATTATGATTTAGTTAAACTAATTATTGTTTAATTAAGCTAACAGGTTAATTAGATTAATTAATTAAGGTTAATTAACTTAATTAATTTAGTTAATTAATTAATTAATTAAATTTATTTTTATTTTAATTATTGTTTTATTTATTTTATATATTATTTTTAATTCCTCTTTTTTTTTAAACATTATGGGCGCGGGGCCCATCTGTCATAGGCCCCAGGGGCCAAACGGTTGCGGGCGACGGGCGCTGGGCGCCAGCCCGATACGGCGCTCGCCCAGATCGACAGAGGGCCGACCAAAGGCGCAGCGGGGCCAACCGGGGTCGTAGTGGGGCGCCGGCCAGGGCAGTGGGGCGGTGGCCGGCAGGGGTGGCCGGGGAACGGATGCGGGGGGTGTTCAAAAGGGGGCGGAGGACCATGGCGAGGCGCAGGGCCGAGTGCGGTCGGTACGCGGTGGACGGCGCCGGCGTCAGAGAACGAGGGAGAGAGAGAGAGAGGACGGGGCTCACCGAGCCCGGTAGTTGAGCAAAGCCTGCTCGAGGAGGAGTCGGGGCTGGCGCGACGGGGTGACGACGAGGTGGCCGTGGCGGAGGCGTCCTGCGCGGCACCGCGGCGAGGAGGAGACGAGGACGACGGGGCGACGGCGCCGTCGGCGGAGACCTCAGGCGA
>NC_057813.1:319195195-319197839 GCF_018294505.1 Triticum aestivum | reverse complement strand
GGTGGGGGGGGGGTTTGCTTTTCTTTCTTTCTTTCTTTTTTTTTACTTATTTTCTTTAATGTTTTCATTTAAAGTTTCTTTTATTTTAGTTTTATAAAATACCCAGTCAGCACCTAAATTAGTGTTACTAATTAGTCCACTGCCACAATTATTTTGGCACACTACTAATTTAGTTTTATTATTATAACTTTATAAAAGGCATCTAATTAATTGTTTTTGGCTGTCATTTCTATTACTTTAGTGCATTTAAATATTTTATTAAAAGATAATTTATCCACCAATATTTACTAAGGATTATTAGACACCTTAGGAACAATTTAGTTTTGAGTTTTGAAAACTTTAATCGTTTAACTTAAATTCAAATTTTGAATATGAATCGTTTCGAACTAACGTGAGATTATCAACAGTAATCCGAGGTGACATGGCATCATTAATGTGGGGTTACTATAGCCTAATCATCCGGGCGTCACAGCTTCCGTCTTGCTTTATTTCCCATGAATTGTGTTTTCGCAGTTACACTTAAATCTCACACCGCTAACATTGCTTCATCCCAGTGGAACTGCACAAATTTGATTGCACATTTACTGACCATGTGCTACTCTCATGACAGTAATACTAATGCTATTGTTCTGCATGTTAATCTAGTGGCATTGTTGAAGTGATGCGATGCTACTTACTTAAGAACTCTTCATAGTGTCAATCTAGTGCTAATTATAACACAATAGATGTTGTTGTTAATCATACACCACTTCAAATATCTGTCACTGTTTAAATAACCATATTTCGTATTTGCGCAAACAGGGATGTTTGTCTCCATATCGTTTCGGGATGTCTGCCTCCGTATCGTTTCTATCCGCGCAATCAAAAGCACACACCTCAGTTTTAGTACAACTGCGCAAAATGAGATGGCTATCCCTCATTGTCGTCGTCTAACCTCTCGTCTTCAAGGTATCCCTACATTGGTAGTAACTAAGGTAGAATAACCAATGCAATCTAAAAGAAGCTGATTCATACGTTTTACTTCCTGATTGCAGTGCAGGGACGAGGACTAGCTGGAATGCACTTTCTACCAGTTCATCCATGGACTGAGGACTAGCTGGCACGGCTACACCGCGGTTTTTGGATAGGTGCGCGGACAAGAGGCATTGTGGTCTGCTTATTTCCGCAAATAGCGGTGCTTAAATTTAGTGGAATGCACAAGAATTTCACCTGGTCAGTACACTGCATGGTTCAGTTCAGTATTCCAGCTGAGACCACAATTATAATTGGTTATTCTGGAATGAGAGAACCTAACCGTGGATGGTGGCAACAAGAAAAAACCAGAGTGAACTCCAGGAAATTTAAGCTTGCCGGGAGGCCCTTTGCTCAGAGAAGCCTTGCTTGTTTTTTCCTGATTTGTAAACCTTCTCACAACTTTGTCTTTTGTTGAGAACTAGTATATGTTTGTTATGTTCTATGAATCATTGAGATGTATAAAATTGCTTAACTTATGCTTTTCAAGTTTTTTATGAAGACGAGTTTAATGTGAGTGTTCCACATGAGCACTTTACTAGCGTGTGAACATTTGGAATTTATTACATTGTGGCCTCAGTTAACTACATGAACCACTGTAACAAGATACATAGTTGCTTATATGTCAGACAACAGATTGTTGATTCTTAGCTGGTCGATAGCCTAGTGCTGAAGCGAGGTGAGCCAATGTGCAATCTTCTGCACAACTGTTTACAAGTGGGGTAGCACCAACAGTGTTTACAAGTACTTATGTATACGTCGGCGCACATTTCTTGAACGAATGATCTATTTCATCAAAACACACACTGCTCGTATGATAAGCCGTGACAACTTATGTCTTACCATGCCATATTCATGAAAAAACTAGTGAGGACGCATCTGTTTCGATAACAATTAGAATGGTTCTCACATGATTCACGGGCACACAAAAGTAGCAGCAGTTCCCATAGACGGATTCAAATAGAGTACTAGCCCCAGAGGGGTCGATAACAGGCAAGGTTCAGATAATTAGACACAATCCAAACTACTATTAAACACTAGCTGGGGCAACTATTTCATGCCTCGATCTAATTTGGGCTGGACACAAGACGGACCTTGCCATGAACATCATCGAGGACGTCCCGCAGCAGCTCAATCCTGTGAACCTTCATGAAGACAACCTTGTGGCCTTGCCACTGATAAACTTGTTTGTGGAGGCATGCCACATCATCTTCCTGCGTAAGCCTGACAAGAACAGTATGCCTCACAAACGAAGGAGTAGCTTTGAACTTCTTGTGCTTCAGTACACCCTGGACAACACGCCTGACAATAGTGAGGCTGGAATACAACTCTTCATTGGTATAACCGCAAATGGATTCTAGAATCCAACGACCTAAGAACTCTGTTTTCCCAGTGCATATATTCAGGTCATCCGCCTCATAGCGAGTGACATGTACAACCACACTGCATCAGGGCTCTAATTGAAACAGAAACAAATTCTGAATTACTTTTCAGTATAAGAAACACAAGTTATTTAAACCACTATGTATAACATGGCATTGTAGCTAATAAAATTTAGCATTATTAATCACCACATACTGAGATGAAAAACCACAATCGAGATCGGCAAAGAAGAAAATCACCTTCGGCAGCT
>NC_057813.1:318876937-318879165 GCF_018294505.1 Triticum aestivum | reverse complement strand
CCCAAGGGAAAAAGGCTTAGGTGGCAAATGGTAAAACCAAGGTTGGGCCTTGCTGGAGGAGTTTTATTCAAAGCGAACTGTCAAGGGGGTCCCATAAATCACCCAACCGTGTAAGGAACGCAAAATCAAGGAACATAACACCGGTATGACGGAAACTAGGGCGGCAAGAGTGGAACAAGTCACCAGGCATAAGGCCGAGCCTTCCACCCTTTATCAAGTACATAAGGTGCATTAATTAAACAAGAGATATTGTGATATCCCAAACTATCCATGTTCCGACCAGGAACAAACTTCATCTTCACCTGCAACTAGCAACGCTATAAGAGGGGCTGAGCAAAAGCAGTGACATAGCCAAACAATGGTTTGCTAGGAATAGGATGGTTAGAGGTTTGACATGGAAATAGGGAGGCATGGTAATCAAAGGCAGGTAGAGCTAACATAGCTATAGAGCGAGTAGTAGCAAAGCAAAGATAGAAGTGATATCGAAGGTATGGTCATCTTGCCTGCAAAGTTCTCAGAGTTGTTGAAGGCTTGATCCTCGTTAGCGTAATCAACAGGTACCTCGTGCACGTGCTCATCTCCCGGCTCTACCCAAAGCAAGAACACAAGCAAAGGAACCACAATAAATCACGATGCAATGCACAAGCAACATGATGCAATACATGTCATGATATGCGAGATGTGATATGCAATGCATATGCATGCTTCGGGAGGAAAAGGATGAACAAGGCATCAACTTGGCAAACCAAGTATGCCGCTGGAAGGATGAGATGATTTCGGTTGAAATCGATATAAAGATCACCGGGAACGGATGCACAGTTTGCAAATGGCAAGCAAAACAAGGCACAAATCTGCGATTAACAGCATGATGCTACTTAGCATGCAACAAGAAACTATGCTACAACACCCCAACATACAAACAAAGCATATGTTAGTGATCTACAGGAGATGCTAAACAAAAGAGAACACTGAGCTATGGCAAAATCACAGCACAACAGGTTCAAACAAGCATGGCGAAAGAGCAAAAGTTATCAGCTAGGACATGGCATAAATAGCATCACGAAGCAATGTTTAGAGCAAGTTATCAACATGCTACAGGAACTTATAATAGCAAAACAAGACATGGCATGATTCTGCTCAAAGCATAGAACAAAAGTCCCTTAGTGACCATAAGCCAAAAAGGACCAGAAAATATGATGGCACCCATGTAAACATAGCAAGTTTCGTTAACAGATTCAGCAAACAGAGCATGGCATTGACAGAATTACGAAGGCATCTTCATGAGCTCGATGCACTCTCTACAGAGAATTTCATGATAAACTAAGCATACATCCATCAAGAAGACATGGCATAGAAGCTATACATGGCAAGAACAACATCATAGTATACACGGATCAACTACAACAACCTTGGCAAAATTGAATAACATGTAAACAATCTGCCAGGAAACATTTTGTAGCAAAAGTAGAGCACGCAAATGACATGCTATACTACTCGACAATTGCAACAAGGGGCATGGATGGATAGAGAATAACCATATGTTCAAAACACCCTTACTGAAGTATCTCAAAATATGCATGGATCTCTCTGTAGCAACATGTTTACATGGCATCAAAATAACAGTAGAACAGGGACTAAAATCCGCAACATCACGAGGCCTAGTTTGCATGCTTGTGCTAGTCACCACATTGATCACAAAAATACATGGTAAGCACCTCTGTAAAGATGGCATGGCATAGTTCAAAACACATATAGGGCTCAAGTACATAAGATGCACACATCAATCATGGCAAAAATGACAAAAGTGCATGTTCTGATAAGAATCTGAAACTAACATTATGAAGCACTCTTCCAACAGCATTTCTGGCGTCAATATGAGCTCAAATGAAAATGATGCAATGAGATGAAATGATGTAATCGTCGAGGCGAACAATTCGGTATGCTACACACCCAAAACGGAGCCATGGTTGCAAAGTTGTGGTGCGACGAACATGCAACAAAATTATTGACAGAAAATAACTTAGGGGATTTCGGGGGAGAAGAAGTCAACCTAGGGTTCCAGATCCGATCTGGCTCAGGGCGCGCGGATCGAGGCGGCGCCGGAGACGGGGTGGCGCGGCTGCCGGAGTTGGACGGGGGAGAACAGAGACGGGGCGGCTCCGGCGAGGGGGCGCCGGATCTGGCGCCGGCGCGGCGACCGGGGACGCGGGCGGCGAGCTGCGGGGGCG
>NC_057813.1:318867107-318876559 GCF_018294505.1 Triticum aestivum | reverse complement strand
CGGCGGCGGCTCGGCCCGCGGGGCCAGGAGCGGGCCGAGCGGGCCGGCGGCGTGCCACGTGGCACCACGCAGTTGGCCGGGAGAAGTGGGGCGGACGTGTCCGGCCGGGGTGGACTCATCCGGCGGCAGGAGGAGGAAGAGGCTAGGGTTTCGCCCGGATTTGGAGGGGGAGATGCATATTTGTAGGTAGAGGGAGCTAGGAGACTCCAAATGAGGTGTAGTTTTCGCCCACACGATCGTGATCCGATGACGGAGAGCATGGAGGTGACTTAGATGGGTTATTGGGCTGTTTTGGAGGGGTGTTGGGCTGCAACTCAAAAGAGGCCTTTGCGGTTATGCGGTTAACCGTTGGAGTATCAAACGACCTCCAAATGGCACGAAACTTGACAGGCGGTCTACCGGTGGTATACCAGGGCCACTTGGCAAGGCTTGGTTCAATTCGAGAACGTTTAACACCCGCACACGAAAAGAGACAAGAGGGGTGCGCCGGTGCATGTGGGAGTGCCGGATTGCAAAACGGACAACAGGGAAAATGCTCGGATGCATGAGACGAACACGTATGCAAATGAGATGCACATGATGACATGATATGATATGCATGACATGAATAAAATGCAAAACAAAAGACAAAACCCAACCACGGAGGGAATATCATAACACATAGCCGAAATGGCAAGAGTTGGAGTTACAAAGATGGAAAGTTACATCCGGGGTGTTACAACACTCCACCACTACAATAGGATCTCGTCCCGAGATCTAGGACTGAAAGAACTCTGGATATTCGGAACGGAGGTGAACCCCGCACTCCCAGGTGGCTTCACGGTCTGAATGGTGTGACCACATCACTTTCAGGAATTTGATTGACTTGTTGTGAGTCTTGCGCTTGGTTTCTTCAAGCAATGGGGTGCTCATGATAAGAGAGATCTTCTTGGAGGTCGATCTCTTAGAAGTTGATAGTGCGCTCAGGAGTCTTGAAGCACTTGCGAAGCTGTGACACGTGAAACACATCGTGCACGTTCGCAAAGTTGGATGGAAGCTCAAGTTGATAGGCGAGATCGCCTCTTTTGCCAATGATCTTGAAAGGACCCACGTATCTAGGGGCAAGCTTCCCTTTGATACCGAAGCGGCGAGTGCCTTTCATTGGAGAGACGCGGAGGTAGACATGGTCTCCGATTTCAAAAGCCAAGTCACGGTGCTTGCTATCATAGTAACTCTTTTGGCGCGATTGCGCGGCTGTGAGATTCTCACGAATGACTTTGCACATTTCTTCGGCTTCTGTGATCAAGTCGTTGCCAACAAGTTGGCGTTCACCTGTCTCGGACCAATTGAGAGGAGTACGACACTTTCTGCCATAGAGAATTTCGAATGGGGCCTTGCCCGAACTCGCTTGGAAGCTGTTGTTGTAGGAGAACTCGGCATATGGAAGACAATCTTCCCACTTCATACCGAAAGAAATGACACAAGCCCTGAGCATATCTTCAAGGATTTGATTGACTCGCTCGACTTGTCCACTTGTTTGAGGATGGAAAGCTGTGCTGAAACGAATGTTGGTGCCCATGGCCTTCTGAAAGGAGTCCCAGAACATAGAAGTGAAGATGCTTCCACGATATGAAGATATCAATTGTGGAATGCCGTGCAAGGAGACAATTCTGGAGGTGTATAGCTCTGCCAGTTGAGCTGCTGTGATAGTTTCTTTGATAGGAAGAAAATGAGCCACTTTAGTAAGCTTGTCAATGACAACGAAGATAGCATCATTTCCACGCTTGGACTTAGGAAAACCAGTCACGAAGTCCATCTCAATATGGTCAAACTTCCATTCTGGAATAGCAAGAGGTTGGAGGAGACCAGCTGGTCGTTGGTGTTCTGCTTTCACCCTTCGGCAGACATCACATTCATTCATGAATTGAGCAATTTCTCGCTTCATTCGAGTCCACCAATATGACATCTTGAGGTCATGGTACATCTTTGTACTTCCAGGATGAATGGATAGGAGGGAATTGTGTGCCTCGTTCATGATGACTTTTCTCATATCGCCTTTGCGAACCACAATTCGATCCTCGAAGAAAAGAGTATCTTTGTCATCCAAGCGATAGCACTTGTATTTTGGAATGCCCTTATCAATACCACATTTCACCTTCTTCACCATGGTATCCAGGAGTTGTGCCTCACGAATTTGATCTTCCAAAGTAGGAGAGACTATGAGGTTGGCAAGAAAGCCTTGAGGAACAACTTGAAGATTCAGCTTGCGGAAAGCTTCACAAAGATCCGGTTGAAATGGCTTGAGAACTAGACTGTTGCAATAAGCCTTTCTGCTCAGAGCATTCACAATCACATTCGCCTTGCCAGGAGTATATTCAATACTCGGATTGTACTCTTGAATCATTTCGACCCATCGAGTTTGTCTGAGGTTGAGGTTGGGTTGAGTGAAGATATACTTGAGGCTCTTGTGATCGGTGAAAATGTCCACTTGCCTTCCCAATAAGAGATGTCTCCATGTTATCAATGCATGGACAACTGCCACCAACTCAAGATCGTGAGTGGGGTAGTTCTTTTTGTTGGGCTTCAACTGATGAGAGGTATAGGCCACAACTTTTTTCTCTTGCATTAACATAGCACCGAGACCTTGAAGAGAAGCATCATAGAACACTTCGAATGGCTTGGATTCATCAGGAGGAGTCAAGACAGGAGCTGTGACTAGCTTCTTTTTGAGAGTGTTGAAAGCGACATCACACTTAGGCGTCCAGACATACTTGACATGTTTCTGGAGGAGGTTGGAAAGAGGCTTTGCAATCTTAGAGAAGTTCTCAACGAATCTTCGGCAATAGCTTGCAAGACCAAGAAAACTGCAGAGCTGCTTGACATTCTGAGGAGGTTCCCAATTCACAACTGCAGACACCTTCGCAGGATTAACAGCAATGCCCTTGGCGGAGATGATGTGACCAAGATAAAGAACTTCATCAAGCCAGAACTCACATTTGGAAAACTTCGCATAGAATTGATGCTCTCTGAGCTTGTCGAGGACCAATCGCAAATGTTTGGCATGATCCTGCTTATTCTTGGAGAAGACCAAGATATCATCGAGATACACCAAGACGAATTCATTGGTGTAGGGGTTGAAGATAAAGTTTATCATGCGAGAGAACGTTGGAGGAGCATTGACAAGGCCGAAAGACATGACAATATATTCATAAGAACCATAGCTTGTTCTGAATGCTGTCTTGGGAATATCTTGTTCACGAATGCGAATCTGATGATAACCCATACGAAGGTCAAGCTTGGAGAATACTTTAGCACCTTTGAGTTGCTCGAAAAGCTCATTGATGTTGGGAAGTGGATACTTGTTCTTGATTGTCTTCTTGTTCAATGGACGGTAATCGACGCAAAGTCGGTCTGTGCCATCCTTCTTCTGGACAAAAAGAACTCCACAACCCCATGGAGATGAACTCGGTCTGATCAAACCCAGACGCTCTTGTTCATCGAGCTGTTTCTTCAATTCCTTCAGCTCCTTGGGTCCAAGCTTGTATGGACGCTTGCAAACGGGTTCAGTTCCAGGCTCAAGATCAATAACGAACTCGACTGGCCGATGATGAGGCATACCCGGAAGCTCTTCTGGAAAGACATCTTGGTACTCACAAACGACTGGAATTTGAGAAATAGCATCCAACTCGTCCTTCTCATTGAGAGAAACCAACCGAATGGTTTCATCATGAGCGGCATAGATGATAACATCCTCAGAAGGGTGTGTCAATTGAATCTGCATGGCAGCATAATCAAGCTGAGCCTTGTGCTTAGAAAGCCAGTCCATCCCGAGAATTAGATCAATATCAGAGTCGCCAAGAACAATTGGAGAAGACAGAAATTTATAGTCGCCCATCTTGATACTGACATTTGGAACCATCATGCTAGAGCTCAAACGCTTAGCCGGAGAAATAACTTGCATAGCTTTAGATAATTCCTCTGTGTCAAAATTGTGCTTAGGTGCAAAAGGATATGACATGAAAGAATGCGATGCACCGATATCAAATAAGACTTTTACAGGAATATCATTAATAGGAAGATTACCCATGATCACATCTGAAGAATCCTCTGCCTGAGCTGCATTCATCATGTTGACCTTTGCAGACTTTGGATTATGCTTGACCACAACATTGCTTGAAGATCTCACAGGAGGAGGAGGAGGAAGGCGCCTTTGATTGAAGCATTTGTTCGCATAGTGACCTTTCTGCTGGCACTTGTTGCAAGTCACTTCTGAGAACGGACATGATAAGGAGCATTTGACCTTGGAGCTTGAGGCTGAGACTTGTTCTGATAGCCTGGGTTGGGTGGGTGGGAAGATCCACAACCACCTGAGTTCTTCTGCTGGTAAGGCTGATGAAACGGAGGAGGAGGAAGGTAGAACTTCTGCTGCTTAGCTGCCACTTGTGAGGAAGAAGAAGACTGGACTGCATCCCTGATTCTCTTCTTAGAAGCCTCACACTTGAGCTGAGCACCTTCTTGCTTGAGTGCCATATTCTAGAATTGATCAAACTGAGTAGGCTCAACAAGAACGAGAGCTAACTGCAGATCCTCTCTAAGGCCACCTCTAAATTGATAGATCATACTCTTTTCATCAGGAACATCTTGCTTAGAGAAGCGAGCAAGTTTCTGAAACTGCTTGTTGTATTCGTACACTGACATGTTGCCTTGCTTGAGATTGCGGAACTCCTCACGCTTGCTCTCAACAACACTGGTAGGAATGTGGTGAGCTTTAAAGTCCCGACAGAAATCAGTCCAAGTAATCACTCGACCTCCTCTGGAATCCTTGTATTGCTGGAACCAATCAGCTGCTTGATCCTTGAGCTGAAAAGAAGCGAACTTGACGTAGTCCTCAGGCCTGACATTGCTGCATTCAAAATGCTTGTTGATATCCACGAGCCAATCATCGGCGTCTGTGGCCTCGACACAGTAGCTGAAAGACTTCGGCTGATTTGCAAGGAATTGGTTGAGGGTAGGAAATTGAGGCTGATGATTTAACTGCCCTTGACCTTGATTCCCTTGGTTGCCTTGGCCTTGGTTGCGCTCTTGCATGAGCTGAATCATCATCTGGGCATTGGCGTTTGTGGCTGCCATCAAAGCTTGCCATGCCTCCGGAGGCGGAGGTGGAGATGGAGGGTTCGCCTGACTCCCATCATTGCGATCCGGATTCTGACACGTTGGCGGAGCCATCCTGAAGAGGGTGACATCCGTTAGCATCTTGATAGACAGGTTGAATCAACGGATAGAAATTGCAACATATAGTCTTCACAATAAACATTCGAACAAATATGAACGAATGAATTCCAAAGCAAATATCACACATCCATTAAGGTGAGAAGCCACTTGATAAGAGATTGATGAATGAAATAAACAAGGTACAACTGGAACAAATAAGTGGTAAGGATTATCCAATCACAAACCAAATATCTGCGGGAAGAAATGCTAGAGCTACTTGAATCCCACCTATAAACTCCCAAAACTTTCTGGTTATGCAATCAGGTGTTGGGGATACAGGGGAAGCAATATATCTCACCCAAACTAAGAATCCCTACATCCAGCTGTATCCATCCGTCAACACATAACCAAGAAACCTTCAGAAATCGTGTACCTCAACCTTCGAAAAGCATCCGTTATACGAGTTATGGCAATACTCCCGAACTCCCGCCCCAGTACTGGGTGGCGTCGAGGTTATCTCACCAACAACTGCATAAAATAGATTTTTGATGTCGGCAAAACTCAGGTATTCCAGAACTGCAACGATAAAATTGTGACGACAACACCTCGGAGCTTAACTCCCCGGGTCAAAGTCACATAATAGACAGGAGGTACCAAGAACAATGTTCTCGTCACAAAACCATCGGAATGATTCCAAGATACCCGCGTGATCCTAAATTTTTTTAGTGAAATTTGAGGAGAGGAAAGTCAAAACATCTATGTTAGGAGACCTCACCAGAGCGACGAAGGGACTGAGGAGTAAAAAGAATCCTACTCTCCGATAGATATAATCCTAAGACTCAAAACATTTTTGTTCTAGACTCAACATCACCAGCAAACAATCAAGCAGGGGGCTCCTAAGTCGGGGATGGATCTGATTACCAACTTGTAACACCCACGATGCGGCTATATCTCCCACGTGTCGAAGCACGACTTAGAGGCATAACCGCATAGTGGTTTTGTCGCAAGAAGGGTCATCTTCACACAATCCCATGTAATGAACAAGAATGGGATAAAGAGAGTTGGCTTACAATCGCCACTTCACACAATAAATAATTAAGATCATACATCATTCAAATACACTCATAGACCAGCTACAGTCAAATTCAAATGAAAAGAAGACAACCCCAAATGCTAGATCCCCGATCGTCCCGACTGGGCTCCTCTACTGATCATCTGGAAATGAAACATAGTAACGGCCACGGTCCTCGTCAAACTCCCACTTGAGCTCGGTTGCGCCATCTGCGCTGGTATCCTCAGCACCTGCATTTGTTTTGGTAGAATCTGTGAGCCACGGGGACTCAGCAATCTCACACCCGCGAGATCAAGACTATTTAAGCTCATAGGTAGGAAAAGGGGTAATATGGTGGAGCTGCAGCAAACACTAAGCATATATGGTGGCTAACATACGCAAGTGAGAGCGAGAAGAGAAGCAACACATCGGTCGAGAAGCTAGAAGTGATCAAGAAGTGATCCTGAAACTACTTACGTCATCCATAACACAAACCGTGTTCACTTCCCAGACTCCGCCGAGAAGAGACCATCACGGCTACACACACGGTTGATGCATTTTATTGAAGTCAAGTGTCAAGTTATCTACAACCGGACATTAACAAATTCCCATCTGCCTCATAACCACGACACGGCTTTCGAAAGATAATATACCCTGTAGGGGTGTCCCAACTTAGCCCATCATAAGCTCTCACGGTCAACGAACGATATACCTTCTCCCGGGAAGACCCGATCAGTCTCAGAATCCCGGTTCGCAAAACATTTCGACAATGGTAAAACAAGACCAGCAAAGCCGCCTGATGCGCGGACAAATCCCGATAGGAGCTGCACATATCTCGTTCTCAGGGCAACACCGGATGAGACTAGCTACGAGTAAAACCAGACTTCGAGTTTCCCCGAAGTGGCCCTGCAGGCAGCTCAGTTCGGACCAACACTCGAAGGAGCACTAACACGAGGGGGGGGGTTAAAATAAAGATGACCCTCGGGCTCGCGAAAACCCAAGGGAAAAAGGCTTAGGTGGCAAATGGTAAAACCAAGGTTGGGCCTTGCTGGAGGAGTTTTATTCAAAGTGAACTGTCAAGGGGGTCCCATAAATCACCCAACCATGTAAGGAACGCAAAATCAAGGAACATAGCACTGGTATGACAGAAATTAGGGCGGCAAGAGTGGAACAAGTCACCATGCATAAGGCCGAGCCTTCCACCCTTTACCAAGTATATAAGGTGCATTAATTAAACAAGAGATATTGTGATATCCCAAACTATCCATGTTCCGACCAGGAACAAACTTCATCTTCACCTGCAACTAGCAACGCTATAAGAGGGGCTGAGCAAAAGCAGTGACATAGCCAAACAATGGTTTGCTAGGAACAGGATGGTTAGAGGTTTGACATGGCAATAGGGAGGCATGGTAATCAAAGGCAGGTAGAGCTAACATAGCGATAGAGCGAGTACTAGCAAAGCGAAGATAGAAGTGATATCGAAGGTATGGTCATCTTGCCTGCAAAGTTCTCAAAGTTGTCGAAGGCTTGATACTCGTTAGCGTACTCAACAGGTTCCTCGTGCACGTGCTCGTCTCCCGGCTCTACCCAAAGCAAGAACACAAGCAAAGGAACCACAATAAATCATGGTGCAATGCACAAGCAACATGATGCAATACATGTCATGATATGCGAGATGTGATATGCAATGCATATGCGTGCTTCGGGAGGAAAAGGATTAACAAGGCATCAACTTGGCAAACCAAGTATGCCACTGGAAAGATGAGATGATTTCTGTTGAAATTGATATAAAGATCACCGGGAACGGATGCACGGTTTGCAAATGGCAAGCAAAACAAGAAAGGCACAAATCTGCGATTAACAGCACGATGCTACTTAGCATGCAACAAGAAACTATGCTACGGCACCCCAACATACAAACAAAGCATATGGCAGTGATATACAGGAGATTCTTAACAAAACAGGAACAATGAGCTACGGCTAAATCACACCACAACAGGTTCAAACAAGCATGGCGAAAGAGCAAAAGTTATCAGCTAGGACATGGCATAAACAGCATCACGAAGCAATGTTCAGAGCAAGTTATCAACATGCTACAGGAACTTATAATAGCAAAACAAGACATGGCATGATTCTACTCAAATCATAGAACAAAAGTCCCTTAGTGACCATAAGCCAAAAAGGACCAGAAAATATGATGGCACCCATGTAAACATAGCAAGTTTCGTTAACAGATTCAGCAAACAAAGCATGGCATTGACAGAATTACGAAGGCATCTTCGTGAGCTCGATGCACTCTCTATAGAGCATTTCATGACAAACTAAGCATACATCCATCAAGAAGACATGGCATAGAAGCTATACATGGCAAGAACAACATCATAGCATACACGAATCAACTACAACAACCTTGGCAAAATTGAATAACATGTAAACAATCTGCTAGGAAACATTTTGTAGCAAAAGTAGAGCACGAAATGACATGCTAGACTACTCCATAATTGCAACCAGGGGCATTGATGGATAGAGCATAACCATATGTTCAAAACAGCCTTACTGAAGTATCTCAAAATATGCATGGATCTCTCTGTAGCAACATGTTTACATGGCATCAAAATAACAGCAGAACAGGGACTAAAATCAGCAACATCATGAGGCCTAGTTTGTATGCTTGTGCTAGTCACCACATTGATCACAAAAATACATGGTAAGCACCTCTGTAAAGATGGCATAGCATAGTTCAAAGCACATATAGGGCTCAAGTACATAAGATGAACACATCAATCATGGCAAAAATGACAAAAATGCATGTTCTGATAAGAATCTGAAACTAACATTACGAAGCACTCTTCCAATAGCATTTCTGGCATCAAGATGTGTGCAAATTAAAATGACGCAATGAGACGAAATGATGTACTCGTCGAGACGAACAGTTCGGTATGCTACATGCCCAAAACGGAGCCACGGGTGGAAAGTTATGGTGCGATGAACATGCAACAAAATTACTGACAGAAAATAACTTAGGGGATTTCGGGGGAGAAGAAGTCAACCTAGGGTTCCAGATCCGATCTGGCTCAGGGCGCGTGGATCGAGGCGGCGCCGGAGATGGGGCGGCGCGGCTGCCGGAGTTGGACGGGGCAGAACGGAGACGGGGCGGCTCCGGCGAGGGGGCACCGGATCTGGCGTCGGCGCGACGACCGGGGACGCGGGC